>NC_134693.1:95985287-96117787 GCF_050947455.1 Rhinoderma darwinii | reverse complement strand
AAATTTCATTTTTTTTTACAAAATTCATATGTAATACATTTTCTTCTGTACCACAGAAGGTTTTACCTGAGAAACGCAACTCAATATTTATTGCCCAGATTCTGCAGTTTTTAGAAATATCCCACACGTGGCCCTAGTGCGCTAATGGACTGAAACACAGGCCTCAGAAGCAAAGGAGCACCTCTTGGATTTTGGGGCCTCCTTTTTTCAGAATATATTTTAGGCACCATGTCAGGTTTGAAGAGGTCTTGTAGTGCCAAAACAGTGGAAACCCCCAAAAGTGACCCCCATTTTTTAAACTACACCCCTCAGGGAATTTATCTAGGGGTATAGTTAGCATTTTGACCCCACAGGTATTTTTCTATATTTTCTGGAGTTAGTCTGTGAAAATGAAAATCTACTTTTTTTCTGGAAAAACGTAAAAATTTCTAATTTTTGCAAGAAATAAAGGAGAGAAAGCACGCCAACATTTGTAAAGCAATTTCTCGCGATTACGGAAATACCCCATATGTGGTAATAAACTGCTGTTTGGACCCACAGCAGGGCTCAGAAGGGAAGGAGCGCCATTTGGATTTTGGAGCTCTGATTTTACTGGAATGGTTTTCAGTGCCGTGTCACGTTTGCTGGAGGAACCTAAACAGTGGAATCCCCCCCAAAAGTGACCCCATTTTGGAAACTATACCCCTCAAGGAATTTTTCTAGTGGTATAGTTATCATTTTGACCCCACAGGTTTTTTGCTGAATTTATTGGAATTAGTCTGTGAAGATGAAGAGACTTTTTTTTGGAAAAAACACAGAAATTTCTAATTTTTATAAGGAATAAAGGAGAAAAATGACCTCAACATTTGTAAAGCAATTTCTCCTGATTACGGAAATACCCCATTATGTGGTAATAAACTGCTGTTTGGACCCATGGCAGGGCTCAGAAGGGACGGAGCACCATTTGGATTTTTACAGCTCAGATTTTGCTGAATTGGTTTCTGGGGGCCATGTCGCATTTGCAGAGTCCCTGAAGTACCAGTACAGTAGAAATTCCCCAGATGTGATCCCAATTTGGAGACTATACCCCTGAAAGAATTAAATTAGAGGTGTAGTGAGCATTTTGAGCCCTCAGGTGTTTTATAGATTTTATTAGAATTGGTCCGTGAAAATGAAAACATTTTTTTTTTCCAATAACCTGTAGATTTAGCTCAGAATTTTTCATTTCCACAAGGAATACAGGAGAAAAGACACCCCAAAATGTGTTACACAATTTCTCCTGATTACGGAAATACCCCATATGTGGTTGTAAACTGCTATTTGGACACACGGCAAGGGTCTAAACGGAAAAAGTGCAATTTCGTTTTTGGAGTGGAGATTGTACAAAATTTGTTTTTGACGCCATGTTGCATTGCGCTGAGGTACGAGTACAGTGAAAACTCCAGAGAAGTGACCCCATTTAGGAAACTACACCCCTCAAGGAATTCATCTAGAAGTGTAGTGAGCATTTTGACCCCCAAAGGTTTTGCAGAAATTAGTGCACAGTGGATGTTGCTGATTGAAAATTGACATTTTCCACAGGTATGCTATTTCAGTGCCCAATGCGTTGGGCCCAGCTTGTACCACTGGAGACATACGCCCCATAAATTGTTAAGCGGTTCTCCAGAGTACGGTAATACCCCATATGTGGTCATAAACCGCTGTTTGGGCACACTGCCAGGCCCAGAAGGAGCGCCATTTGGCTTTTGGAGCGCAGATTTTGCTTGGTAGTAGTTTTGTTTAGTGTTTTACTGGTGTTTCAGTTTATAATGTGGGGGCATATGTAATCTGTGCGGAGTACATACATTTTTTGCGTGACACACTGTCGTTTTTATTGGTACCATGTTTGGCTACGCGCGACTTTTTGATCACTTTTTATTCCATTTTTTTGGAAACGTGACCAAAAAAGGAAATTCTGCCATTGTTTTTTATGGTATTTTTTTTACAGTGTTCACCGTGCGGGATAAATAATACGATATTTTTTTAGGTCAGGCCGATACGAACGCGGCGATACCTATTATGTCTAGTTTTTGTCTTTTTTTTCATTTTTTTTCTAATTATAAAGGGCTTGATCAGGGAAACAAGGCGATTATTGTTTTTATTATGTAAAACTTGTATTTATTTATTTATCTAAAACTTTTTTTTTTACTTTTTTTTCACTTTTTATTTTACACATACTAGGGGACTGGAAGATTTGATCTTCTAATCCCCTGTACAATACACTGCACTACTTCTGTATGTACTGATGTAGTGCAGTGTATTGTAACTGTCACTTTACAACTGACAGTTGAGCCTATTACGTCCTGCCTTGGGCAGGACCTAATAGGCTCCCGTACCTGGCAACCAGGAAGCCGTTGCTAGGCTTCCTGGTTGCCATTGCAACCATCAGAACCCCGCGATTTTTCGCGGGGGGGCAATGGGGTGCAGAGGGAGCCCCCTCCCTCTGTATCAATCACTTAAATGCCGCTGTCGCTATTGACAGCGGCATTTAAGGGGTTAAACTACAGCGATCGGAGAGGACAGTGATCGCTGTAGTTGCAGTGGGATGTCGGCTGTATATTACAGCCGACATCCGATGAAGATGGAGCGAGCACAGCTCCTGTGCCCGCTTCATCCTCAGGGCGTTACTATACGCCCATTTTCGGGAAGGGGTTAATAAAAAGTGTTTTGTTTTTTTTTTACACCGCTTTCTCTGATCTCCTCACGTATCTCACAGAAGTGAGGAGATCAGAGAAAGTGACAGGAGCTTTCTCCTGCAGACGACGTCACAGACGGCTGTGATTGGTCAGTCTTCAGAGACTGACCAATCACAGCAATCGCCGGCATTGGGGACTGCTAATTGGTCCCCAGGCCGGTAGCAGAGACGGTTAGCTGTCAATGACAGCTGCCGCCGCTGTTCTGTCACTATGTGATTTCACATAGTGACAGTTTATTCCTGCGCCGTAATAGTACGTCGAAGGTACGCTGGAATAAGCGGCCAGCGACGTACTATTACGTCAAAGGTACGCAAGGGGTTAATCCTTAAAATAGAAATGGCAAGTCTCTCTAGTTTTACAATCTGTATGCGTACTGCACAGAAAAGCCCATTTAGTGGTTGTCTCAGGATGACCGTCCCTGTCCGTATGTTGCCATATGCCCGATTAGGGGATATGAATGTCATCAGGCGTGTCCCCAAGAAGGGTTCCCTGCTCGAGACCTAATTTGACCCAGGCAGAACTAGTACGTCCATTCTTTATGTGGTCGGACATTCTTTTTAATGGCCAACGTGTAATGATGTGTTTTAACATGCAGCTTCCAGACACCAATTCACCCTGCTTCTACTCATCACCATATTCAAGATCACTGCTTGCTGTCAGCGAATGGAAGGAATTGTTTATATCCACAGGAAATCTGTCGCGACCATGATCTGGTCAGGACAAGTTTTCACTTTCTGGATGTAAACAAAAGCAATTTGTATTCACGGACAGCAAGGAGAGAATTACAAATTGGTAAGGAAACACAATTTATAGTAAAAACACTTCTGTCAGAACATTTTATTTATTTTTATTTAATTTAATTTTCATGAAAAGCCATATTTTATTTATATACAGTGCAATTTAAATACAAAATATTGTATTTCTATAAGCAAGCTAGCGTAAGACTCCTGTGTTACATGGTAAACTATTTTCAGTTTTCAACCTGCTGCATGGTAATCTCATTAATAGACAGAGGATTGGAATGACCGCTGTAATATTCTCTTGATCGGCCTAGACAGACTGGCAATGACAAGTGGAAAGAGTAAGGCTATGTTCATATGCTTAGCCAAAAACGTCTGAAAATATGGAGCGGTTTTCAAGGGAAAACAGCTCCTGATTTTCAGTCGTTTTTTTTAATCAAACTAGCGTTTTTCACAGTGTTTTTTTTTTTACAGCTGTTTTTGGAGCTGTTTTTCTATAGTCAATGAAAAACGGCTCCAAAAATGGCTCAAGAAGTGACATGCACTTCTTTTTACGGGGTGTCTTTTTTTTTTTTATTTTATTTTTTTTTTTATGCGCCGTTATTTGAAAATGAGGCTTTAAAAAAAAACAAAAAACGCCCCGTCGGAACAGAACGCTGTATTTCTTATAGAAATCAATGGGCAAATGTTTGTGGGCGTTATGCTTCCAATTTTTCAGCCGTTTTTCGGGGGTTTTACAGCCTGAAAAACATCCGAAAATAGCCCGTGTGAATGTTCACATGTTAAACCAAAAATAGCTGTAAATATGGAGCTGTTTTCAAGGGAAAACAGCCTCTGATTTTCAGCCGGTTTTTATGCATCAGGTGTTTTTTGATGCGTTTATTTTACGGCCGTTTTTGGAGCTGTTTTTCTATTGAGACAAAAAAAAGCTCCAAAAAGTGGCTCAAGAAGTGACATGCACTTCTTTTTTATGTGCCGTTTTTACGAACGGCTTGTAAAAAAACGCCCCGTGGGAATGAAACGCAGATTTTCCCATTTGAAATCAATGGGCAGATGTTTTGAGGCATTCAGCCCCGTATTTTCAGCCGTTTTTCGGGGAAAACGGCTGAAAATAAGCCGTGTGAACATACCCTTAAGGAGAAAAAGTATAGAATGTACCATGCTGTATACAATGTTTTATTTTTTATTTTTTTATTTTATTTTCTCTATTCAATACAAAAGGTATAGTGTAGTCTACTACGCTATTTCATAACACATAAAAAAAGATATACGAGCATATATTACCAATATATACGCGGTAGTATGGTGTGCGCAGCCATGATCGGCAGTGTATTAGATTAGTAATGTAAGAAGCCCTAAAGGCTTCTTACATTATACTACAAGCTAGGCTTCATTACGGGCACGGGCAGCCGGACGTTTTTACGCGCCGTAATCCCATTATAAAGTATAGGACCACGGTCCGTAAAATATATGGGAAGTTGTCAGTCGGCCAGAGAAATTAATGGGCCCATGATTACGGACGATTTTACGGTCGTGTGCACAGGGCCTTAGACAGCCCCTTTGGGGATGTGTGGTGCTTTGAGTCACTACCTCAAACTACACCCAAACATTGTAAAGTGATTTCCCCTCTGCCGTGCTAACATGGTCTGGATAGAGGAAGTTAAATACACATTACCGGAAGTAAAGGAGTAAATTTAAAAAAAATGATATCATGAAAATGAGCCAGCTATTTATAAAAAATAAATAAATACATGTAATAGTCACATATTGTAGTTCATATGCAACTACAATATGTAACTATTACATGTATTTTTTATTTTTTTTACAGAAGTTTCCCTTTTTTAAATAGCTTTTTATAAAACTTCACTTATACGGGCACAAATTAACACTTACTCGCTTTTCAAATCCCCACCAATGGTTCTACAGTCCCCTGCCAGTCTTAGTTTACTTGACTGCATCGATGACGTGGCAGCCACTGGCCGCAAAAACCCGCTGGGGACCATGGAACTGTTGGCTTGGGAGCCGCGAGGGGTTTTTACGAGAGGTCAAAACCGCCTTTTAACAAGTTGCAGAACTTTTTTCATTTTAGAATTAGATTCAGCCTCATCTACCTAAAACAAGGAAAATCCCTGTAAAGGGAATAAATGACCTACACACAGTAGATAGTTATTTGTGACTCTTCCTGTGATTTTTTTTTTTTTTTATTTTTATTTTTTTTTAGGACTGCCATGAGCGTATCCGGGTGCTCTCTCAACAAGCTGCTGCTGTAGTAAAACAAGAAGGTGGAGACAATGACCTGATCTGCAGAATTCAATCTGACCCCTATTTTGCTCCTATTCATGGACAACTAGAACAGCTGCTGGACCCAAAATCTTTTACTGGCAGGGCTCCTCAACAGGTGAGATTAATGTGACTTGGATATGGTATAATTTCATCCAGGCTAGCTATACCAGGTTAAGCTTTTAGAATACAACCACGCTGTGTTCATGGTTTTGCCACGGCAAATTGACCGTGACGTTGATGTGTGAACACCGCCTACCACTCCGCATTGGTTAATTTCTATTATGCATATAGTATAGAGTAGGGTTACCCAAACTGTGTATCCCCTGGTTAAGTTTTAGTTACAAATATAATTTATAGTTACATTTTAAAGTGTACCTACATATTCTTTTAGATTACTTTTCAGAATAAGCTGTCATATGTTTGTACATGAATAACAATATTTCTGACCGTTATTTGACTTGTAGTCTGGATTTCTTTTTAAGTAGTAGTTTTCTCCCTGCTGACTATCTAATATTCAGTTTTCTCTCAGCTAGTGGGTGAAGTCTAAGGGTATGTTCACACGGCTTATTTTCGGCCATTTTTCAGGCCGTAAACAGACGAAAAACGCCTTCAAACATCTGCCCATTGATTTCAATGGAAAAAACTGCATTCTGTTCTGACAAGGCTTTTTTTACACGTAAAAAAACGGCCGCGAAAAAGTGCATGTCACTTCTTGAGCAGTTTTTGGAGCCATTTATGAAAAAAAAACGCTCCAAAAACGGCCTTAAAAAAATGTGAGTGGCTTAAAATACTCAAGAAAATCAGGAGCGGTTTTCCCGTGAAAACAGCTCAGAATTCACACTTTTTTTTAGTAAGCCGTGTGAACGTACCCTAACTGATATATCTCCCATACGCAGCGCGCGCACAGAGAGGAGAATCCTGCTCTTCTATCCTGTTCCATCACATATATGTAGAAGCAGCAGCAACATGGAGCAGATTATACAGCAGTAATGAACAGTGTAGCTGAGAATCCAGGACTGGCATGAGATCTAAGTCTGGGTTCACACGACCTATTTTCAGACGTAAACGAGGCGTATTATGCCTCGTTTTACGTCTGAAAATACGGCTCCAATACGTCGGCAAACATCTGCCCATTAATTCGTGTGCCGACGACCTGTCATTTACGCGTCGTCGTTTGACAGCGCGTAAAATGACTGCCTCGTCAAAGAAGTGCAGGACACTTCTTTGAAACGTAATTTGAGCCGTTTTTCATTGAAGTCAATGAAGAACAGCTCAAGATTACGGGCGTCAATGACGCCGCGCAAAATGTGAGGAGGAGCATTTACGTCTGAAACGACTGAGCTGTTTTCTCCTGAAAACAGTCTGTAACTTCAGACGTAAAATCCAGTTATCGTGTGCACATACCCTAACACTTCCTAGAAGCTGCAGCAGCATCTGTCTTTCTGCCTCTTTCTCCTGCTCCCTTCTCTGCGCTCCTCTTCCTATAGACTTCTATGGGCAGCTGTAACCAAATCCTTCAATGATCTAAAGTCCGTCTTGTCTAAGATGAGACCTGAGAAAGCAGTGAATTCAGAGTGAGTGAACAGTTAGCAGGGAGGGGGAAGGAGCCTGATAAGTGGAGAAAAAGAGAGGCATTTTCTCTTATAAGATATATTACAACGTTTTTATATAAGCTTGTACTATTGATTTATGCAGTTTGTTCAAATTGCAGTGCCTATTTAAGCAAAATTCCTCAATTCACACCACATTACACTGATGTGTGATCCATTCGTGCTAATTCGTACATAACTGTATTTCTTCTGCCATCAGTGGGGTAGCTATAGCTATATCCAAGCTGAACCAGAACTCATGAGCCTTTAGCGATTTCTTTGTTTGTCATACAATGCCCAATTATCACCCAATAAAATCTCCATACCACTAATCGATGCTAAATAAATACCACTCTACAGTGCCAAATGAATGCCTCATACTGTGTCCAATAACGCCATAGATTGCCTTTTTGAAACTTGAACAAAGAAAAAGGCTGGCACTGCTCTAGCTCTTGGAGCACTATAGATCCCAGCACCAAACATAAAACCATTTTAAGAACTGTGGTCTAACTAAATCCACAACAGGTGGTGCTCAATAGTGTGTAGGGTAAGCATTGGCAAAACCATATCCATAGAAAATTCCACGCCACTCACCATTCAGTAAGAGTTTCTTTGAGGTAAAAAAGTAAAGGCAGCACGGATGTAGAGCACAAGCCTATGGCTGTATCGCATCTACCTACGCTTTGTCAAGACTCTAGTTATTACTGCCTTTCAGTGCTCAATTAAGACTTCATATAGTGCACAGAGAAGAAAAAATAAATACCCATACATATAAATAAAATACAAACTAATGAACATACAATCAGTGGTGTTTCCTTGACACACTGCACTTATATGGGAAAGGTAGCTTGAAATGTAGGGCATAGGCTTGTGGGCCCAAAGTGTACCCTCAAGAACTGTGGTAATGTGTGCTTTTTTTTTTTAATGTATAATTTACCCTTTCTCTTTTTGCCAGGTCGTGAAGTTTTTGAAGGAAGAGGCAATTCCATTACTGTCCCCCTACCAGAATAAAATGGATGTGAAGATTGATCTGGACCTTTGATATGTGCCGAGATGAAATATTTATAACTCATAAAATAAACAATTGAATTTGAGTGATCTTTCTGGAAATACCGTTTTTTCAACTGCATTGCCTGCTTCGGTCTTAGAAAATGTTCACTATTGTATTTACTGTGTTGCAACTTCCTTGATCTACACCATTTATTTTTTTCTGATGTTCTTGAGAATTTTCTAAACCTACTTAATTGCGTCACATGTAGGAATGTAAACTGCATGAAAGTAGAACACATAGATTAGTGGGAAAAACATATTTAGCCTACAGCCATTTGTCAGGCACTTACATAGGCTGTAAGTCATTTTACATAGGGACATGTGTCTTATTTAACCTAAGTAACGAAGTTCAAGCTTTCTCATCATTCATTTGTAAACCATTTATAAGCCTCCATGCCATTTATCATTCGTTCTTTTTTTAATGTTATCGTAGGAATGCCCTATCCTAAAAGGTAGTAATGCAGATACTAACTACTCTAAGGCTGGATTCACACACAGCGTTTTGCTTCGGTTTTGTGTGTTTATAACAGCATTTTTTTATGCGTTTTATTTTTTAGTGTGGCGAGATGTTACATTCGAGTTTATAATGAAATATAAAATGCACTACGTACAACTGTGCTTTAGTTTGTCGTTTTTGAGGAAATTTTGTGGTCAGTGGCTTTTTTCTTTTTCCAAATGCTGCATGCTCTGGGTATGGCGTCTTTTCAGGCATGGAACTTAAAAAAACAAAAACATTTACAATATGACTCAAACACTCTACTAAAAACGGCATAAAAAACACATTACCTTTTTAATAATGCTAGAGTGCAGTTTAAATTGCCCAAAAATTCTGTGTGTGAAGTAGGTCTAAGGCCAATTTCACACGGCAGGATTTTGGTCTGTATTTTGGAAGTCAAAACTAGAAGTTTATCAATAACACAGTAGAGGTATACAAATCTTTCTAACATACTTATTCTTTGTGTTGGTTCCAATCCTGGTTTTTGCTTACAGATACTGTCCAAATTTCTGAGTCCACCCGGTCCAGACTTTTTTCCGTCACATTTCACAGCAAATCTGCACCGAAATCTGCATGTGGTACATGCAGATTTTGATGTGGCTTTACCCTATGTGTCGCAAAGGGTGAAAATCCACGATAGAATTGAGCTGCAGCGGTTACATCCGACATTCACGCAAACAAGCATTGGGACTGCTGCCGGAGCGACAGTGCTGGATCGCCAGGGGCAAGGCTAGGTAAGGTATTGCTTTTTTGTTTGATTTATTTCATTTGCAGCCCCTAAGAGATTGTTCACTTCTAACTGCTTTAAGTAGGTAATATTGTGTGGAGAATTTTTTTTAAGCCCTATTTAGACGACCGGGATTGGTGGCCATGTGACGGCCGTTTTTGTAACGCCCCTTATACGGCTGCATCCGTCCGTTTTCTTTTAACGGCCCGGGGAAAAAATTAGGACGTGTCCTATTTTTGCACGTTTTCCCGATCCCTCAATAGACTCAAGGCTATGAAGGATCTATAAAAACTGGTTCTGCACGGGTGCAGAACGGCTGTTTTTCATGGCCAATTTGATACCCGGTCGTCTGAATAAGCCTTTACTGTCCCCCTATGTATCTGCCCCTGGCAGCTCATCTGTGAACACATACAAGGTTTAATAATTTAGCCTTTTGTTTGTCCTCGACAATATTAACAATTTTTGCCTTTTAGCATATTTTTAGGGATTTATTTTAAGGTAATTAGTGGATTTTTCTGTAGATAACTTTGCTTACTTAAAGAGGCTCTGTCACCAGATTTTCAAACCCCTATCTCCTATTGCAGCAGATCGGCGCTGCAATGTAGATAACAGTAACGTGCATTTTTGGCCAAGTTATGACCATTTTTATATTTATGCAAATGAGGCTTTCTTAAGTACAACTGGGCGTGTTTAAAGTTATGTCCAAGTGGGCGTGTATTGTGTGTGTACATCTGGGCGTGTATTGTGTGTACACATCTGGGCGTTTTTACTTGTTTTACTAGCTGGGCGTTGTGAATGGAAGTGTATGATGCTGACGAATCAGCATCATCCACTTCTCTTCACAACGCCCAGCTTCTGGCAGTGCACAGACACACAGCGTGTGCCTCGCGAGCTCACGCTGTGACGTCACTCACTTCCTCCCACAGGAACTTCATTGCGTCGGATGAGCGAGGACACGCTGTATGTCTGAACTGCCAGAAGCTGGGTGGTAACGAAGAGAAGTGGATGATGCCACAGTGCCCTCTGTAGATACTGCCACAGTGCCCTCTGTAGATACTGCCACAGTGCCCTCTGTAGATACTGCCACAGTGCCCTCTATAGATGCTGCTGCCACAGTGCCCTCTGTAGATGCTGCTGCCACAGTGCCCTCTGTAGATGCTGCCGCCACAGTGCCCTCTGTAGATGCTGCCGCCACAGTGCCCTCTGTAGATGCTGCCGCCACAGTGCCCTCTGTAGATGCTGCCGCCACAGTGCCCTCTGTAGATGCTGCCACAACGGCCGAAATACTATACGAAGTATCGGTATCGATGTCCAAATTCTGGTATCGTGACAACCCTACAATGGAGACTAAATGAGTACATTGTTCTACATCCCGACCACCACCAATCCTTGAAAACTGATCTAGCTAATTTTTTCTTAGATAATGTAGGATCGGTACAGAATCCACATATACTGTGGAACGCCCACAAGGCATACATGATGTGAATGCTCATTAGAGCGGGTTCCGCTGCAAAACGGAAAAGGGAAGGGGAAATTTAATACTTTAACCCCTTTAGGACACAGCCTGTTTTGGCCTTGTGGACCCAGATGATTTTTTCAAATCTGACGTGTCGCTTTATGTGGTAATAACTTTGGAATGCTTTAACCTATCCAAGCGATTCTGAGATTTTTTTTCTCATGACATATTGTACTTTATGTTACTGAAAAAATTTGGTCGATACATTCAATATTTGTTTGCAAAAAACTTGACATTTTAGAGAAAATTTGCAAACATTAGCATTTTTCTAAATTTGAATGTATCTACTTGTAAAACCGATAGTAATACCATTCAAAATAGTAACTAACATTTCCCATATGTCTACTTTATGTTTGCATCTTTTTTTCACGTCCTTTTTATTTTTCTAGGACGTTACAAGGCTTAGAACTTTAGCAGCAATTTCTCATATTTTCAAGAAAATTTCAAAAGGCTATTTTTCAGGGACCCGTTCTGAAGTGGCTTTGAGGGCCTTATATATATTCACAGGAATTAAGGCAAATTTAAGGTGAAATTTACAAATTTAAATAGTTTTGCTGAAATGTATTTGTATTACATTTTTTTTCTGTAACACAGAAGGTTTCACCAGAGAAACGCAAGTCAATATATATTGTCCAGATTCTGCGGTTTTTAGAAATATCCAACATGTGGCCCTAGTGTCTTAATAGACTGAAGCACCAGCCTAAGAAGCAAAGGAGCACCTAGAGGATTTTGGGGCCTCCTTTTTTTAGGAATATATTTTAGGCACCATGTCAGGTTTGAAGTGGTCTTGTGGTGCCTACACAGTCGAAATCCCCCAAAAGTGACCCCATTTTGGAAACTACACCGTTCAAGGCGTTTTTCTAGGTCTATAGTTAGCATTTTGACCCCACAGTTTTGTTTTTTGCAGAATTTAGTGGAATTTGTGAAGATGAAAATCACCTTTTTCTTCTGCAAAAACATAGATTTTTTTCATTTTTACAAGGAATATAGGAGAAACAGCACCCCAATATTTGTAAAGCAATTTCTCCCGAGTACGGCAATACCCATATGTGGTTATAAACTGATGTTTGGACACACAGCAGTGCTCAGAAGGGAAGGAGCGCCTTTTGAATTTTGGAGCGCAGATTTTGCTGGATTGGTTTTCAGTGCCATGTCGGGCTTGCAATGCCCTGGTGGCAGTGGCGGATTAAGTACACTATAGGCCCTGGGCTGTTACCTAAATTTGGGCCCCCCTTCTGCACCAACGCCCTGCCGCGCCATAACTATTTTTAACACTACCTTTTTGGGCAAGCATTAACAAATGGGTGTTACGATTCCCCTTCTCACAGGGCTGTGTCCCTACATACGGACAGGATCACACTGTGCAGGGACACATCCTCCTGACAATGGGAATTGTCAGTCCTGGACTGCAGAAAGACTTTTTGTGAAATACAAGGATTTCCTATAATAAAAATGTCAGGAGAGGTGACAGATTCTCTATAAATCTAGTGACTCACAGGTGACGACGTCTCAGATTCTAGTAGTTTTTTTCCTCTTTTCTTCTCCATCCGGTCCAGAACTCATGACAACTTCTCCCGGCCATGACCCATTTCTGCAGAATTTTCAGAATGTCAGATGTTTTCTGCTGTGCCCCTAAATATAATAGCACCAAACACTGCGCGCCTGAATATAATAATACCATACACTATAAAACAGCACATACACACAGCCCCCTGTACATAGTGCCACACACAGCCCCCTGTATATATCACACATCCCCCTATAGCTAGCACCACACACATCCACCCATAGAGAGCGTTACACACAGCCCCCTATAGATCGCGCCATACAGCCCTCCCCTATGGTAAATAGCGCCACAGAGCCCCCTGTAAAGAGCGTAACACACATACCGCTCTGTATAGCGCCACACAGCCCCCCTTGTATATAGTGCTACACAGCCCCCCCACCTTTGTACATAGTGTCACACAGCGCTCCCCCTTGTATATAGTGTCACACAGCGCTCCCCCTTGTATATAGTGTCACACAGCGCTTCCCCCTTTGTATATAGGGCCACAAAGCACTCCCCCTTGCATATAGGGCCACTTAGCGCTCCCCCTTGTATATAGGGCCACATAGCGCTCCCCCCTTGTATATGGTGCATACTGCTCCCCCCCTTTCTATATAGTGCCACACAGCGCTGTCCTCCCCCTTGTATATAGGGTCACACAGCACTTCGCCCCCTTGTATATAGGGCTACACAGTGCTTCCCCCTTGTATATAGGCCCACATAGCACTCACCCCTTGTATATAGTGCACACAGCGCTCCCCCTTTGTATATAGTGCACACAGCGCTCCCCCTTTGTATATAGTGCACACAGCTCTCCCCCTTTGTATATAGTGCACACAGCGCTCCCCCTTGTATATAGTGTCAGGCACTCCGCCCCTTTTGTATACAGTGTCACACAGTGCTCCCCTCCCCCTTGTATATAGGGCCACCCAGCACTCCCCCTTGTATATAGTGTAACAGAGCACTCCCCCCCCCCCCACCCCCCTCCGTGAATATATACACAGCGCTACCCCCACATAAAAATAAATATATTTCTTACCTTGCCCAGTGGCGGCCACTCCAGCTGGACGCATGTGAATCCTCTGGACTAGACGCATGCGCAGACCGGCGTGATGCAGTACCTCATCACGCCGGCCTGAGCAAGGAGTCTTTCAAGCGCCTTATAGGCTGAAGGTCTAATGTGACCTTCAGCCTATAATATTCATTTGTATCTAAGTCCTGGGGACTCAGATACAAATGAATGTGGCTGCCGCTAGCACCGGTGCTAGCGACACCAACAGGCATGAGGGGGTCCGTGCGGTTCGGGCCCTAATGATGATCCGCCACTGTCTGGAGGGACCAAAGCAGTGGAAACCCCCCAAAAGTGACCCCATTTTGGAAACTACACCCCTCAAGGAATTTTTCTAGGGCTATAGTTAGCATTTTGACCCCACAGGTTTTTTTTGTAGAATTTTAGTGGAATTAGGCCGTGAAAATTGTTAACATTTTTGTCCACTAAAATGTTGAATTTTTTAATTTTCACAAGGGATATAAGATAAAAAGCACCCCAACATTTGAAAAGCAATTTCTCCCGAGTTTGGCAATATGTGGTCATAAATGTTTTTTTTATTAGAAATTAATTAACCCTGATCCTTTTTTGCTTTTTCGTTTTTCACTCCCCGCCTTCCAAGAGCGATAACTTTTACATTTTTCTGTCAATAGAGTGGTGTGAGGGCGGGAGGAGTTGTAGTTTTCTATTGACACCATTTAAAGTGCCATATAATGTACTGGGAAACTGAACAAAAATTATTTGCGGGCTGAAATTGGAAAAAAACCTGTGATTCCTCCATTGTTTTGGGGGTTTTGTTTTTACGTCTTTCATCATGCGGTAAAAACGACAACATCTTTTTATTCTGCGTCTCAATACAATTACGGTGATACAAAATTTATATAAGTTTTTCTATATTTTACTACTTTTACAAAGAAAAGACTTTGTTGAAAAAAAAATGTTTTGTTTCATCACATTCTGAGAGGCATAACTTTTTAATTTTTTGGTTGATTGAGCAGTCTGGAGGGCTTATTTATGCAGGACGAGCTGTAGTTTTTATTGGTACCATTTAATGTTACATACAACTTCTTGATTACTTTTTATTAAAAAATGTTTAGAGCTGAGGTGACCAAAAAACAGATTTTGGCAATTTTAAATTCTTTATTTCTTACGGCGTTCACCGTGCGCAATAAATTACGTTTTACTTTATTCTGCAGGTAGATAGGATTACGGCGATACATACGTATATAATTTTTTTGTTTTGCAGCGTTTGCACAATGAAATTTACTTTTCTATACAATAATTTATTTTCTGTGTCACCATATTCTGAGAGCCATAACTTTCTTATTTTTTAGTCAAAAAAGCTGTGGGAGGTCTTGTTTTTTGCAGGACGGGTGTTCGTTTTTATTGGTACTATTTTGTGGTACATGTGACTTTTTTTGATCACTTTTTATTCTATATCTTGGGTGGGGTGGTGACCAAAAATATAGCGATGTTGGCATAGTTTTTAATTTATTTTGTTTGCGGTGTTCACCATGCAGCAAAAATAACATTGTAGTTTTATAGATTGGGTTGTTCCAAACGCGCTAATACCAAATATTATAGGAAAAGAAAACCTTTTTTAACACTTTTTTTTTATAAAACATTTTTATTAACTTTTTTTACTTTTTACACTTTATTTTTTTAGCTGCAGCTCTGATCGCTGCTAGAATACATTAGACTACCAAGGTAGTCTAATGTATTCCAACTGTCAGTGTGACGTCACAGTCACTCTGACAGCAAGTCTACGAGGACCAGCCAGAGGCTGGTCCTCATAGGCTTCCATACATGGAGGACCCGGAGGCCATTGTCTGGCCTCCGGATGCCATCACAAGAATCAGCAACCTCCATGATTGCATGGGGGCTGCCGATGTGCTACAAACCTCCCAAATGCGGCGATCGCAATCAATCGCCGCATTTAAGGGGTTAATGCACACCTTGTTGCCGACCGTGTGCATCGGGAACGACAGCCGGAGGTTGGTCCTGATGGGCTTCCATCCATGGTAGACATGGAGGTCATTGTTTGGCCTCCGTTTGTCATGCTAACTATCGGCAAACCCCACGATTTCAGAACGGGGTCTGCCGATATGCTAGAAACCCCAAAAACGCAGCAATCGCAACCGATCGCCGTATCTAAGGGGTCTGGCGTCACTCCCGACGTACGTTTCGTCTGAGAGCCTTTGTCTGGGGATGACTAAGACGAAGGCTCTCAGCCGAAACGTACGTCGGGTATGACGCCTGACAGCATAAATCTATGGGTAAGTTGCTTATACTATACATCCACATATACTTGTTATGTAACCATTTGTTTTGGTCTGGTGCTGACTGCATCTTTGCCTTCAAATGATTACTCAGACCTGGGACTCCTTGTATATTATTTAGAACACAATCTCTTGGGTTTATATATTTTATACACTATATGTAGAGCACTGAATGTGCTTTCATGGTTGCACGCTGTAAAAAAAGAGAAAAACAAAGCGCACATCGTGCATGAACCTGTAGGAAATAAGGGAGGAAAGCGATGGTCAATTATGCTGACCTGATAGTGTTATGCTAGGAGCATAACATCCAAAAGTACGTGTCCAAGTCACACTTGTATAAGACAGTTGCAGCCCAGTTCCCGATCCGGAGATTTTGAAACAAGCTCCGCTGTATAGATCCAGAAGATAGAGGGTAAAAAGGACGGAAAATCCGAGGGCGCAGTTGTATCAAAAAAACTTTTATTTGTACATAAAACAACAGCACTATATGTGTTTCGAAGCCGTACTTGTACTTGACCTGACGAAAGGACCGTTACTTCAAGTGGTTATATCTACAACACCTCGGTTGTTTCTACATCTGTTTGAGATCTTTTGAGAAATTCACTGAAATGGATCATTTTCTACATAGGAAGGAATCCAGAGACAAATTGGTCCAAAAACTAACAGCAAGTACTGTATTCAATCCTCCGGAGAATATACCTGTACCTATCTTCAGTAATGAGAATACTAAACTTATGTCCAATATTTTTAAGGATTTGGAAGATTTCTCTAAAGTTGAAATGCAACATCATATTGATGTGATTGTTTTTAACCATTTATCTGTCTGAAAAAATATCCCCGAGGGGCTTACGTCTACTTTTAAAGATTACCCAATTTTTACTACGGATTGGGAGTTTTTTATGGAGGAATGCACAAGGGGGATGATGAATAGATTACTCTCTAAAAGTCAAGAATTATGTGAAATATTATTGCGTAAAATTGAAAATATTATAGAATCACTCAAACCATATTCATTACATCATGATTTCCACATTATTAATCATAACATTACTAATCGTATCTTCAGACTGGAACAAGACCTTATAGAGAAAAAGGCAATAAAATTGGCTAGAGATAGATTAGATTACCTTTCTGATCAGATCAGGACATGGAACAAACCCACACCACAGGTTAAAGTCAAACGAACAGACACTTTGAAAAATATTCAGCAGCGTGTAATGCCAAGTCAATTATCAAACACAAATGAAGATTTAAGAATTGCATATAATAAGTCAGACTCTTTTTAAACAGTAAATATATTAGAACAAATAAAATAACCAAACAATTAACTAACACCGTTGGGGCATGTAATAAAACCGATATTAATTCTACCCCCATTCATAACTCTAGAACATCGAACAATCATGCAACTATTTCTTCACCAAATGAAAATCTGGATTTATCCATTTTAACAGTACATAACACCTCTGATGACCTATTATCCAATACTGTGATTAATGTCCACTTTGATAATAAAAAAAGTATTCTCTTTGGATTTACCCTTATCTCCAAGAGAGATGATCACTATAGATAACACACAGGCTGGTTCCAACATGTCGGTTCCCTTCTTAACACCTGCAATATATAATACAACTCTAGGAGGAATTGTTTCTCCTCCTCTAGCCCACACTTTGTAATGACAGGGATAGGGAAACAGACAAGTGAGCCCTAATCTACCCGCCACTCAGTCCCTGCTTACTTGGTACAACTGGGCGATGGTCCCTACATTCAATAAGTGCACGACAGACAACAGACAAGGAAACACAGAACAAAGGGAAACGGGGAAGTTGCCCACGGCAACACCGTGAGCAACAAGAGTAGTAAACGAGCGGAGTCAAACCAGGAGAGTACGAGGTACCAAACGCAGAGCAGAAGAGTAGTCAGTAAGCCAGGGTCAATACGAAGCAGGGACAAGTAGTTCAAGAATCTGCAGCAGGGCCTGGAAACCAACAGAGAAGAATCACAAGCAAGGAGGAACAGGAAAGGCAGGTATAAATAGACAGAGGGCGGGAGCTAGCTCCGTCTGGCCAGGCTATGATAGGCTCTCCCACTCCTAAGCCTGCCATCCTGAGTGGTGGAAGATGGAGTCAGTCTCACAGACATAGAAGCAGGTGCAGACTGATTACCTATGGGCGTGGATACAGAAGCTGTGCCTGGCAGATCCTTAACACACTTCTTCTTTTTTAGAGATTTTACCTGTCTCAAATTCTCAACAAACGACCATAAGCGATTTTTTTGCGCCCGAAAAAAAGAAAAAGCATTATAGAGGAGCCAGGGGAGGCAAAAAGAAAAAGAGAGTAACAAGGGTCTCCCTTCTTCCCCTTATACCCTCTAAGTCTATTTTTAATCTTTCCGATTATATTCTGAATAAATCTGAAATGTCCCTTCTCGAAAAAGGTCTCTCTTTTTGTCCAACTGCTGGAACAAATGGTTTTAATTTATTTATTGATTTACATAGTTTTACTAGAAAACTCACATTGCAAAGGCATTTCCAACTAATATCCTATAAGTTGGGTGATGAAAAAACCATGTGGATATAAATACTGCCCAACAGAATGAAATATCTTCCACCTTCAAACATATAAACCTAAAAGCACCATCCAAATTCTGTCCTTTAGCCCATCAGGGCAATTTTATTGACACTTTCCATCATCTAGTAGGCAGAGATGTGGAAAATCTCGAGTCCTACAAATTTCCACATAAAAATAATCTGTCTATTAGTGAAAAGCGTGCCTTAAAAAATCTAGACGATAACAGATAGATTATTATAAGATCTGCTGACAAGGGTGGAGGTACAGTGATTCAGAACACTGTAGATTACTATAATGAAGCACTGAAAATTCTGTCGGACACAAATTACTACATTAGTCTGGACCATAATCCCATTGAAGACATTAACAAGTGTTTAAAATTATTGATAGATCAAGGTTTTATAGACAAAATCTTAAATAAAAATGAAAAATTATCTCACACCTAAGAATATTAATTTACCATTCTACTATCACTTACCAAAAATTCATAAAGACCCCAAAAATCCTCCGGGAAGACCAATCATCTCCGGGATACAGTCACCCACTTGTCATCTGTCCCACTATTTGGATCTAGTTATCCAAAAATATGTTATAACGCTACCTAGTTTTCTGAAAGATTCGACCCAATTTATCAGTGACCTTCGTTTAATACCTTCAAAAAATAATCTACTTCTGATCACTTTAGATGTTAGTGCATTATATAGCAACATTGAGCACTCATTGGGTCTAAAAAAAAACTCAGAAATATCCTTGAAAAAGATATTGACCTTCAACCATTGCAAATTAAATTTTATTGTGAAAGCATGGAATTTATTCTCAAAAACAAAGTTTTTTTCTTTTGACCAGAATTTATACCATCAAGTAAAGGGTACTGCGATGGGGACTAGGGTTGCACCTAGTTATGCCAATATTTTTATGGGCGCATTTGAGGACCAATTTATATGGAAACATCCTTGGGCCATGAACCACATTCTTCTATACAAAAGATATATAGATGACCTGTTTATCGTATGGAATGGCAATATGACAAGTGCTATTAACTTTTGTAATTCACTCAATGAGAACCTTTGGGGTATCAATTTCACATTTAAAACACAGGACAAAGAAATTGATTACCTCAATCTCACAAGCATCTCATCAGGAGATAATTTTAGTACACGTACTCATTTCAAAAAAGTAGACACCAATAGCTACTTAAATTTTAATAACGGTCATCATCCAAAATGGCTCAAAAATATCCCTTATAGTCAATATAAGAGAATTAGAAAAAACTGCACGCTCCAAGAGGATTTTAAAAAACAGAGTCAAATATTGTATAAACGTTTTAAAGATAAAGGCTATCCAAACACACTTCTGACTGATGCCTATAAAAAGACTATAACATTGTCCCAAGAGGATTGTTTACCACAACACAATATTAGCGATCCAAAAACTAGAAAAGAATCACAAGAGCATGCGAATATGACAACAAAAAAATTTGGATTCAACTTCATCACACAGTACAGTACATCATATAAAAAAAATAGGAGACATACTTAAAAAACATTGGCATGTACTACAAATTGATCTTTTTCTTCAGAAAATTTTACCTTCAAAACCGACAATTACATTCAAAAGGGCTAGAACCATTAAAAATATCCTAGCCCCTAGTCGAGTAAATTTCTCTGTGTTAAAGGGCAACTCAGGGCATGATCTAGAACAATGTAACTTGTTGCCCACAATGGGCAGTTTTAAATGTGGGACAAACAGGTGCCTATGTTTCAAATCTATTACGGATAAAACCTATAATTTTAGGTCTCAACAAACCAAAAAAACATTTAACATTAATGCAAACTTAAACTGTCTGTCCAATTTTGTGATTTATTTGATTAATTGTACATGTGGAGTCCAATATGTAGGAAGGACAATTCAGCCACTACACTGTAGATTAAACAAACATAGGTCTAATTGTAAAAATAAATTTCTACTCCATAGCGTGTCTAGACATTGTACTTTAGTACATGAGGGTGATTTTACATGCTTTACTATCACCCCCATTGACCAAATTAAAGATAATCAGACAGATCGTTTTAATACGCTCTGTAAAAGAGAAGTTTTTTGGATGTACAAGTTGAAAACATTGAAACCGTTGGGTCTTAACGAAATAAATGAGACCATCATTTGAATCTATAAATAAGTCCGAATAGTAAAATAATAAATATAATTTTTCA
The DNA here is from genome assembly GCF_050947455.1 of Rhinoderma darwinii. Lineage (NCBI taxonomy): Eukaryota > Metazoa > Chordata > Amphibia > Anura > Rhinodermatidae > Rhinoderma > Rhinoderma darwinii. Next base: position 96,097,019 of record NC_134693.1, on the reverse strand, counting down.
TGTATATACATCTAGGATAATAGATGTGCAAACACTCACATTTTTGTTGCTACGGGCAGTCGTCTCTTCTGCGCATCCTTTTGAGCCCGAGCGTTCTTTTCTATTCCTCTTTTATTGGAGTGTTCTGTTTTAGATGATTCATATCCACGAACGCCATGATACTGTAAGAACATTTTACATATTTAGATAAAGATTATTTAGCATTTAATATCCTCTCTAATGGTCCTTTTGAGCGCCACGCTTTCATGATAACAACACACGAATCTGATAGTTTCGCTCTGTTGAATATGTATAACTAAATACACTTAATCATCAGCATCTTTTTTAATGGTGTTTTTTAATGGTGTTTTTTAATGGTGTTTTTTAATGGTGTTTTTTTAATGGTCTTTTCTAATAGTCCCATTGAGCGTCATGTTTCTATGACAACAACACACAAACCTGATAGTTTTGCGTTTTTGTGTTGTTGAATGCGTATAACCAAATACACTTAAAAACATCAGCATCTTTTTTATGGTCTTTTTTTATGGTCTTATTTTATGGTCTTATTGAATGTTATGTTTCCATGACAACAACACACAGGTCTCAAAGTTGAGCGTTGCTGAACGTGTTTAAAAAGATGTGCATCCCTTCTAATGGTCTTATTGGGCGTCATGTTTCCATGACAACAACGCACAGTTCTGACAGTTTCGCGTCGTGAACGGGCAAAACTGAACTAATTAAATAGACATAAAAATCTTTTAATATTTGAAAGACATATATACACATACATGTTTTTTTCCAGATACCATTAGGGTATATAGATTGTTATATAGTTATAGATAGTTATATAGTTATAGGTATATTTTATGTCTAAATCTCTATCATCGTTTTTAATACTACACTCAATTTGTATTATCTTATTAACATATTTTTTTAATGGTCTTTTTTATTACTGTAAAGATAATGTGTTTTTAAGTGTCTAATTCTCAAAAATTTTCTGCCGCAACTTGCCCTTTCATTTTGACCTATAACCTAACCCGGTAGTCATTTCGACTACCGACCTCAGATATTGGCTATATAACTGTAACGATCATTTCTGTTTCAATTACTTGTACTTGACCTGACGAAGGGGCCGGTACGGCTTCGAAACACACATATAGTGCTGTTGTTTTATGTACAAATAAAAGTTTTTTTGATACAGCTGCGCCCTTGGATTTTCCGTCCTTTTTACCCTCTATCTTTCATGGTTGCAGTTACTCCAAGCCTTACTCGTGATACTTTCAAAACACATATATATGTGTATTTATTATCCAACTATTGACAACTGTCTGGCCTCAATTGCTTCACACTGTGGTAATCATCTTTGACGTCATTATCTGTGTCCGGTGTCCATGTCAAGTCCAGTGTACGTGACGACTACAGTATCTGTGTCCTTGTGCGTGTCAAGTCCAGTGTCCGTGACAACTTGACTATCCGTGTCCTATGTCAATGTCAAATCTGGTGTCCGTGTCAAGTCCAGTGTCTATGACGACTTCAGTATCCATGTCCGGTGTCCGTGTGAAGTCCAGTGTCCGTGACGACTACAGTCTCCGTGGCCTGTCTCCGAGAGGAGTCCGATAATCCAGCACAAGCCAGCTTCCGATTATCCGGCACAAGCCAGCTTCCGATAGTCTGGCACAAGCCAGCTTCTGTTAAGCCAGCTATCCAGGTGCTCTCTCAGCCCCTTCCTCCCTTGCTGAGCGTTGTTGTCATATCCAAAGTTTGTCTATGCAAATGGTCTCCTAGTATTTTCCAGTTCCCCGTGTTCCCCATTCCTGTATCCTGTATCTCCGTGCTATCCTGGTCAAGTGCCGTACTGAGCTGTAGTCATGCTGTGCTGTATACCATGCCTGTCCTGCTACTCCACGCCTGACGTCCGCCTGCTGCATAATCCCAGCCAAGCCTGCCTTGCTACTGTCCGAGCTGGCACAGGTACACTATATGAACTATAGAGTGTGACCTGCAGGGCGCATACTGTCAAGGCGGTACGGCCCAGTGGGTCCACGAACCCAACATGACAGCACTATACCAGTCACTAGATAATCCCTAAATATTATGAAGAGTGGGAAAGAAATCACTGAACTAAGCTCTTTAAGAACTCTAGGGTGTAACCCATCTGGTCCCAGGGACTCGTGTACATTTATTTTATTTAGCTTGGACCATATCTACATTCAGCCAATTCAGTATATCAACTGATATATTAACAGCACTGGCACCGGCTACATCATCTGCTCTTTCTTCTGTTGTATATACAGAGCTAAAGAACCCATTTAGTTACTCTGCCTTCTCTTGATCCCCTGTGACCAACTCCCCATTACCACTATTTAGGGGAGTTGGTCACAGGGGATCAAGAGAAGGCAGAGTTACTAAATGGGTTCTTTAGCTCTGTATATACAATAGAAGAAAGAGCAGCTGATGTAGCCGGTGCCAGTGCTGTTAATATATCAGTTGATATACTGAATTGGCTGAATGTAGATATGGTCTATGTTCAGACCTTGGCTTTTTTGCATTTATATACTTGAATAATTTTTTGGGATTTGTTTTACTATCCTTGGCCACCTGTCTTTCATTTTGTATTTTTGCTGATTTTATTACCTTTTTACAGATTTTATTAAGCTCTTTATAATTTACAAAGGCTACAGCTGTACTCTCAGATTTGTATTTTTCAAATGCCCTTTTTTTTCATGTATAGCCTTTTTTTTACAAAAGGTGTAAGCCATGTGGGGTTTAATTTTAGTTGTTTATGCTTGTTACCCATAGGAATAAATTTTGCACTATAATTACCCAAAGTAGATTTCAAAATCTCCCATTTTATCATTTGTACCATTATTTGACATTAGTTCTTCCCAGTCTATATACTTAATTGCAGCCCTCATCCTGGGGAAATCAGCCTTCTTAAATGTAAGTGTTTTTTGCCCTTCCAGCCTGCGTTTGTTTTTTACAGTATAGGTAATATATAACTATATTGTCATCACTGTTACCGAGATTTTCACACACATTGACATTCCCAACAAGATCTGCATTATTAGAAATGACCAGATCCTACAGAGCTTCACCTCTAGTCAGGTCTTCCACAAACTGGCCCATAAAATCTTCCTTCAACAGGTTGAGGAAATTTCTCCCCTTTGCAGTTGAAGCCGAACCATGACCCCAATTAATATCCCGGTAATTAAGATCTCCCATTATCAATACTGTACCCCCCTGTGTTTCCCGCTCCATCTGTTTATATAGCTGACCTTCCATCTCTTCAGTTATATTGGGGGGGGGGGGGGTCTATAGATTACACCAAAAGTAATTTTTTCAGTGTTTACCTCCCTTTTGTAATTCCACCCACAACGTTTCAACATCCTCACAATCTTCACCCTCTAATGTCTTTCACACTCGCCTTCATATCACTTCTCACATACAGACATACACCACCGCATTTCCTATTTGTCCTGTCTTTCTGAATCAGTATAAAACCCTGTAGATTTATTGCCCAGTCGTGTGAAGAGTCTAGCCATGATTCAGCAACACCAACTATATCAATATGTTCCTCCAGTACCAAGGCCTCCAGCTCCCCCATTTTGCTTGCTAGACTTCTGGCATTTGTGAACATACACTTTAACTTGTATTTTAATTTTTCACTTTGAGTATCAGAAATGTAATTATTTGTCACGGTCACAGGGTACATGGACCCACTACGTCACTCCACCATAGCAGAGAGGCAGCTGACCAGGTCAGTCTATATAAAAGTCAATAGTAGATAGTAACGCTTGGGTACCTGAACTAGTCCAGACGGTGGCTGTGGCTTCAGCACGGATGGAGGCCAGTGCAGCGGGCAGTATCCGACGTGGCAGAAGACACTGGATGTGGCAAACGACAGCAGGTGCAGTAGACACGACTCCAACACTGGTAGGCACAGGAACAAGAACAGTACGGGATACAGGAAACGGGAAACACTAAGGAACCATTTGCAAGACAGACTAGGATAAACTAACAATGCTCAGGCAAGGATCAGAAGGGCTGGGGCCTTCTTACAGGCCAGGAAATCATGGGCCGTTGATGATGACGATTTCCTGATGTGCGCGCGCGCTGGCCCTTTAAGGACGGGCATGAGTGTGCGTACGCACCCTACGAGACACAGCAGAACAGAGCGGAAGTGAGTGCTGGCGTCTCCTAGGAAGGAGATGGGGACCAGCGCTCACGGATCCATGGCTGCGGGCGTCGGAAGGTGAGTAAACCCGACGGCCCGTGGCCATGGACGCTACAGTATCCCCCCTCTTACGCATCCTCTTCTTGGGGCCAGAGCGAGAGAGGAATTTTTTTAGTAAGAGCAGGAGCACTGAGGTTCTCTTCTGGCTCAGAGGACCTCTCCTCAGGACCAAACCCTCTCCAGTCCACCAGATAGAAAGTCCTTCCTCCTACCCTTTTGCAGTTCAGGATCTCCCTCCCCTCGAATACATCAGAAGAACCGCTGGGAGCAACTGTGGAACTAGAAGTCTTGCTGTAGCGGTTCAGGGCCACTAGTTTCAGGAGGGACACATGGAAGGAGTTGGGGATTCTGAGGATAGGAGGCAGCCGCAGCTTATAGGAGACAGGGTTTATCTGTTGCAGAATTTCGAAAGAACCGAGGAACCTGGGAGCAAACTTGTATGAGGGACCTTCAAGGGAATGTTTTGAGAGGACAGCCAGACTTTAGTACCCGGAAGATACTGAGGCGGCTCTCCTCTCTTTGTATTTGCCTTTCGCTTCATGCGATCGACTGCCAGCAAAATAGGGGACCGGGTCTGTTGCCAGATTTGCAGAAAGTCCCCATATGCAGAGTCAGCAGCGGGTACCTGAGATGAAGTCGACACTGGAAGAGGGACTATAGGATGTTGACTGTACACAATGTGAAATGGAGTGGAAGTGGTGGACTCACTTGTGTGGTTGTTGTATGAGAACTCGGCCCATGGAAGAAGCTGTACCCAGTTATCAGTTACCGTGCTGTGAAGAGATGAAGTGGCGGAGATAATTCTCTATGCCCTGGTTGATCGTCTCAACCTGCCCATTGGACTGGGAGTGATAGGCTGAGGAAAAGTCCAATCTCACATCCAGGAGTTTACAGAGGGCTCTCCAGAACTTTGAGGTAGACTGAACCCCACGGTCGGACACAATGTAAAGAGGCAAGCCATGCAAGCGAAAGATGTGTTGAATGAAGAGACTCGCCAGTCGGGGAGCAGAAGGTAGGCCGATCAGCGGGATAAAATGTGCCATCTTAGAGAACCGGTCCACAACCACCCAGTGAGTGTTGCATCCTGCTGAGGGGGGAAGGTCTGTGACAAAGTCCATTGCAATGTGCTGCTAAGGGGGAATTGGGTACAGGCAGAGGTTGAAGCTGGCAAGCCGGCTTGGAGTGAGTAACTTTGTTAGAAGCACACACCGTGCAAGAAGAGACAAAGTCCAGAACATCTTTAGTTAGCGTGGGCCACCAGAAGTGACGAGCAATCGGGTCTCGGGTCTTATGGACACCAGCGTAACCAGCTAGTTTAGTACTGTGTCCCCAGAGGAGAATTCTTCTCCTGTCTGCCAACCGAACAAAAGTCCTCCCCGGAGGGATGTCTCTAATCTGCAGAGGATTAGCAGTGACCATGCAGGACGGATCTATGATAGTCTGAAGGGACTCCACCGTGTCTTCCATCTCAAACGATCTGGACAGGGCATCGGCCCTCACATTCTTGTCAGGGGGACGGTAGTGGAGCAGAAATTGAAAACGGGTGAAGAACAGCGACCACCTGGCTTGATGAGGATTTAGTCTTTGAGCGGACTGAAGGTAGGTAACGGTCTTGTGGTCGGTGTAGATCAAGATGGGGTGAGATCTCCAATAGAGTAATTGCGCTCAGCAGAAGAAAAGAGTATTAAGTAGTAGCCACATACTACTGCCTTTCCTTTGGAGCTCCTCTGGAACAGAAGTGCACCTGCACCAAGAGAGGAAGCGTCCGCCTCCAATGAGAACTGTCGAGATACGTCAGGATGATGGAGGATCGAATCTGAGGTGAAGGCTTTCTTGAGGCTAATGAATGCGGACTCTGCCTCTGGAGTCCATACCTTGGCATTCACACCCTTCTTGGTAAGGGTACAGATGGGAGCCGTTAGATATGAAAAGTTTGGAATAAACTGCTGGTAGAAATTGGCGAATCCCAGAAACAGTTGTATGGCCCTTAGGCCTTGAGGACGTGGCCACTCCAGGACAGGCTTTAGTTTCTCAGGATCCATCTTAAGACCTTGATCTGAGATGATGTAGCCCAGGAAGGGCAAAGACTTATTTTCAAAGACGCACTTCTCCAACTTGGCATATAAGCGATTCTATCTTAGTCGCAGAAGAACTTGACGGACATGCCTCCGATAGGTCATCAGATCTGGGGAGAAAATCAAAATATAATCGAGATAAACTACAAGACACATATAGAGGAGATCTCGGAAAATATAATTGACAAATTCCTGAAATACTACGGGAGTGTTAAACAGTCTGAAGGGCATCACTAGGTATTCGTAGTGCCCATTGCGTGTGTTAAACGCAGTCTTCCATTCATCACCCTGGCGAATCCGGATTAGGTTATAAGCCCCCCTCAGATGCAGCTTAGAAAATTTTTTGGCTCCTCGTATGCGATCAAACAGCTTGGATATAAGTGGCAACGGGTATTTGTTCTTGACCGTGATCAGGTTGAAACCACGGTAGTCAATGCAGGGTCGAAGAGATCCATCTCTTTTCTTAACGAAGAAGAAGCCGTCCCCAGCCGGGGCGGAAGATTTCCGAATAAAACCCCTCTCCAAATTCTCCTTGATATAGGCTGACATAGATAAAGTCTCTGGCAAGGAGAGAGGATATACCCGTCCATGGGGAAGAGAAGCATTAGGAACCAGTTCAATGGGACAGTCATAATTCCGATGTGGAGGCAACGTCTCAGCTTCTCGTTTGCAGAAGACATCCGCAAAACTGGCATACTGAGATGGAAGACCGGAGAGTGATTGAGGCAGAGGGGGCAGAACAGGACGGACTTGTGACAGGCAATGGCTATGGCATCTGGAACCCCATTGAAGAACCTCTCCGGAACTCCAGTCAAGAACCGGGGCGTGTAGGCGGAGCCATGGCAGACCCAGCAGGATAGGATTGATAGCCTTAGGTAGTACCAGGAAGGTGATCTGCTCTGAGTGAAGAGCTCCGACCCGTAGTGTCAACGGCTCTGTGATGAGCATAATAGGATCGGGCAAAGGTAGACCATTCACAGAGGCAACAGCCAGGGGTCTCTCCAGACAGGCTGTGGGTAGACGTAAACGATCCACTAGATCCTGCTGGATGAAATTAGCACCCGCGCTAGAGTCAAGATAGGCGGAGGAAGGATGTGACGTCACTCCGGAGACGATGGCCACAGGAATCGATAATTTGGGAGAGGTTTTAACGTTTGGAGACGTTCCACCTAGAGTTGCCTCTCCAACCAACCCTAGGTACTGGAGTTTCCCGGTTTCTGTGGGCATTGGAGCACAAAATGACCTTTAAGGCCACAATACATACATAGTTCAGAGGAGCGTCATGCACTGCTTCTCCTGTTCAGATAACCAGACTCTGTCTACCTGCATGGACTCTTCTGGTAGCGCACTAGTGGAAGGCAATAGTGGTCTCTGGACCGAGGGTGCTGGTCTGTGGACCCGGCTCTCCTGTCGAACCTCTTGAGTGCGCTCCCGGATTCTCATATCAACACAGGTGGCTAACAGGATGAGGGCATCCAAGGTAAAAGGAAGGTCGCGGGCTGCCAGTTCGTCCTTGATGTGAGAGGACAGTCTCTGACACCGGTGCCTCATTGTTCCATGCTAGCTTGGCTGCCAGGGTACAGAAGGAGATAGTATACTCCCCTACGGTGAAACCCTCTTGCTTGAGGGTCAACAGAGTAGCTGCGGCAGAGGATGTTCGACCCGGCTCCACGAACACGGCATGAAAGGACTGCAGGAACAAGGCTAGGTCCGAGGATACAGGTCCTTGTTGCGCCAAGATTGGGTTCGTCCATGCGAGGGCCTTGCCAGCAAGAAGGGAGATGATAAATGCTACCTTGGCCTCCTCGGAGGGGAAGAGATGAGCCTGTAGCCTAAAATGAACCGTGCATTGGTTAATAAATCCTCTACATGCTCTGGGATCACCGTCGTAGCGAGGAGAAAGAGGCAGAGGAACTGTGGATCTGGAAAAAACAGGAGGAGCAACGGGCAGTGGCACAGCAACAGCTTCAGGAGGAAGAACTGGAGGTGGAACAGTGAGTAGATCCAGACGGACCAGGACAGAATTCACAGCCTCAAGGAGTTGATCCTGACGCGTGGGTAGGTCATGTATCTCCGTCTGTATCTTCTGGACTGCGGTCTTGGGCTGGCCAGCGGGCTCCATGGCCTGAGAATACTGTCACGGTCACAGGGTATGTGGACCCACTAGGCCGCTCCGCCGTAGCGGAGAGGCAGCTGACCAGGTCACAGTCTATATGAAAGTCAATAGTAGATAATAACACCTGGGTACCTGAACTAGTCCAGGCGGTGGCTGTGGCTTCAGCACGGATGGAGGCCGGTGCAGCAGGTAGCGCCAGACGTGGCGCGCAGTATCCGATGTGGCAGAAGACACTGGACATGGCAGAAGACACTCGGAGTGGCAGAAGACCCTGAACGTGGCAGAAGACCCTGAACGTGGCAGAAGACACTGGACGTGGCAGAAGACACTGGACGTGGCAAACGACAGCAGGTGCAGTAGACATGACTTCAACACTGATAGGCACAGGAACAAGAACAGTACGGGATACAGGAACAGGTAACACTAAGGGACCATTTGCAAGACAGACTGGGATAAACGAACAATGCTCAGGCAAGGATCAGAAGGGCTGGGGCCTTCTTATAGGCCAGGAAATCATGGGCCGTTGATGATGACGATTTCCTGATGTGCGCGCTGGCCCTTTAAGGACGGGACACAGCTGAACGGAGCGGAAGAGAGCGCTGGTGTCTCCTAGGAAGGAGATGGGGACCAGCGCTCACGGATCGATGGCTGCGGGCGTCGGGTGGTGAGTAAACCCGGTGGCCCGTGGCAATGGACGCTACATTATTTGACATTTTTTGGGCATTTTTGTTTTCATTGCTGTATTGTAACAAAAGGATCTCCTTTTCCTGTTGTCTAGTCCTCTCCCCACAGTCTGTTTCTCCCCCCACCAATATAGTCTGACCCCTCTCTAACCTAACTACCCCTTTATTTTTTACATTGACCTCCCTCCTCAGCCCTAGTTTAAATACACCGCCACCCCAGCTAGAATTCTCTCTCCCAGTACAGCAGACCCCCTTCCATTTAGGTGTTCATGTCAAGTCCAATGTCCAATACGACTTCAGTATCCATGTCCGGTGTCCGTGTCAAGTCCAGTGTCCGTGACTACTATAGTATCCATGTCCAGTGTCTGTGTGAAGTCCAGTGTCCGTGACGACTATAGTCTCCGTGTCCTGTATCCTAGAGGAGTCCGATAATCCGGCACAAGCCAGCTTACGTTAAGCAACCTATCCAGGTACTCTCGTCCAAGTGACTGTAACTATATTCATTTGGCCAGCTGCTACGGCAGAGTGGCCTAGCGGGCCCACATTCCCCACAGTCGTAACACAGCCTTCAAAAGTTCATTTGTCACTGTCCAAGACAGCCTTCCTAAGTCTATGTAGGGACTGTCCAAGACAGCCTCATCAAGTCTCTTTAGTGACTAACCAAGACAACCATCCCAAGTCTCTTTAGTGACTGACGAAGACAGCCTTCCCAGGTTTCTAGTGACTGTCCAAGACAGCCTTACCAAGTCTATGTAGTGGCTGTCCAAGAGAGCCTTCCCTGGTGTCTGTAGGGACTGTCCAAGACAGCCTACCCATTCTGCGTTTAGTGACCGTCAAAGACTGCCTTCCCAAGTTTATGTTGTGATTGTCCAAGACAGCCTTTCCAAGTCTATGTATTGACTATCTAAGACAGCCTTCCCAAGTCTATGTAGTGACAGTCCAAGACAGCCTTCCCAAATCTATGTAGTGACTGTCCAAGACAGCATTCCCAGGTCTCTTTTGTACAACATCGGTCAATTTATTAGGGCATGTGCATGTTATAGAGTGAGATTAAAAAGAATGGAGTTTTGCTAGAATGACTGGTTTCTGCTCTGAAGGCCTAGCTACAGTCCTATCATCCAGCTGATTGGACACTATGTAATACTTTATTGTGCCCCCCCTATTTTTATGTTTGACCCGTGAGTTCAGCTCATCACCAGCAGCCGAATGCCTACTGCATTCTTGACAGAACCATTTGTCACTTTATGTAGTAATAACTTTTGAATAATTTTACCTATCCAAGCAATTCTGAGATTGTTTTCTCGTGAAACATTGTGTTTTATGTCGAAAATTTGGTCGATACATTCGGTATTTAATTGCAAAAGATTACAAAAATGTTCCCGACATCCGCTGTATATATATATATATATATATATATATATATATATATATATATATACACGGCGCTGTCATGGAGGGGTTCCCGCAAACCCCAGTACAGTTACGTCACGGTGATGAAGAGGGCTCAGAAGCGGAGCCCGCACCATCACTGCCGGGTGTCAGCTGCATATTACAGCTGACAGCCTCCTGCAACAGCCAGGACTGGAGCTAGTCTCAATAGAGAGCACCCGACCGACACCTCAGCGACGCAATCGCTGGGGTGCCGATGGTTGGTATGGCAACCGGAGGCCTAATGATGGCCTCCGTGTCTGCCTTGTACGGAAGCCTATGAGGACCGAGTTTCAAAGTTTCAAGTTAAAAAAAGCCAAATTGCCTTTTTTGCCCAAAAGTCTTTTATTATTGGAAAAAGTTTAAAAATAAAAAAACGATACATAATTGGTATCACCGCGTCCATAAAGACCCAAACTAGAAAACTATTACGGCATTTATTAAGCATGGTGAATGGCATAAAAAATATATATCGACACCAGAATCGCTGTTTTTAGGTCACATCTCTTCCCAAAAATTGGAATAAAAAGTGATCAAAAAGTCACATTTACCCTAAAATAGTACCAATAAAAACGACAGCCCATCCCACAAAAAAACAAAAACCTGGCACAGCTTTGTCCACGCAAAAATAACTAGTTATGGGTCTTTTTAAAAAAAAAAAATTCATTTATTGTGCAAAAGTTGCAATACATGAAAAAAAACTATATAAATTTGGTATCGCCGTAATCGTACCGTCCTGTAGAATAAGGTTAACATGTAATTTATGGTGTACGGTGAATGCCAAATAAAACCCATTAAAAAACAATTCCAGAATTGCCTGTTTTTGGTCCTTTCCTCTTCAAAAAAATGAAATAAAAATTGATTAAAAAGTTATATGTATCCTAAAATGTTACCAACAAAATCTACAGCTTGTCTCACTAAAAAAAAGTCCACAGACACCTCCATCGACCAAAAAATGTAAAAGTTATAGCACTAGAAATGCGGCGATGAAAAAACATCCCGATGTGCAGGCCAGAGCGGAACATTCCTTCAGTTTCAGAACCATAGTATTTAGGAACTAGGAAGGGACATAACACATCTGCTGGAAGCGAGGGCGCCCGTGTTATACCAGGGCAACACTTTCCAGGAAAAATTTCCCATACTACAAAGGAGGAAAAGTCCCTAAAAGGTGCAGAGTGTTACAAAAGGGGGATAAGAAAGAATACCGTTTATCAGTGCAACACTGGCCCGTACATAACGGATTGCTTCACAGAGTACCACACATCTATGGATAGTTTTGTTATTTACCCCAATATTATACCCTATTATTAGGCCCTATGTACTCCCCACAGATTACATATGATGCCACATTATAAACTGAAATACCAGTAAAACGCAAACAAAACTTCTACCAAGCAAAATCCACCCGTCATATGGCGCTCCTTCGCTTCTAAGCCCTACAGTGTGCCCAAACAGCAGTTTACGTCCATATATATGGCATCGCCATACCTGGGAGAACCCGCTTAACAATTTATGGTGTAAGATTCTCCAGTGGCACAAGCTGGGCACAACATATTGAGCAGTGAAATAGCAGATCAGTGGAAAAATGTTTAGTTTGCATCATCCACTGCGTATTAATTTCTGAAAAACACCTGTAGGGTCTAAATGCTCACTACACCCCTTGATAAATGCCTATTAGGGATGTAGTTTTTAAAATGGGATCACTTTTTTTGGTACATCAGGAGTTTTGCAAATGCGACATGGTGTCCGTAAACCATTCCAGCAAAATCTATGCTCCAAAAGTGAAATACCACTCCTTTTCTTCTGAACCCTCCCATATGTCCAAACAGCAGTTTATAACCACATATGAGGTATTACCATACTCGGGAGACATTGCTTTACAAATGTTCGGGTGCTTTTTCTTCTTTATTCCTTGTGAAAATGAAAAATGTTGATCCAAAACGACATCTAAGGCCTCATGCACACGACCGTAAAAACTCCCGTTATTACGGGTCGTAATCACGACCCGTAATAACGGGCTCATAGACTTCTATTGGCGACGGGTGCCTTCCCGTTTTCTCACGGGAAGGTGCCCGTGCCGTTGAAAAAGATAGAACATGTCCTATTTCAGGCCGTAATAACGGCACGGACAGTCCATAGAAGTCTATGGAGCTCTCGTAATAACGGGTGGCTACATGTGTGCACCCGTCATTACGGCAGCGTTGCTAAGCGACGTCAGTAAATAGTCACTGTCCAGGGAGCTGAAAGAGTTAACTGATCGGCAGTAACTCTTTCAGCACCCTGGACAGTGACTACCGATCAGTATAAACCTGTAAAAAATAAAAATAAAAGACGTTCATACTTACCGACAACTTCCTGCTTCCTCCAGTCCGGTCTCCCGCCCGTTGCCTTGGTGACGCGTCCCTCTCGACATCCGTCCCGACGTCCTGGATGACGTTTCAGGCCATGTGACCGCTGCAGCCAATCACAGGTCAATCACAGGCTGCAGCGGTCACATGGACTGCCGCGTCATCCAGGGATGTCGGGCTGGATGTGAAGAGAGGGACGCGTCACCAAGACAACGGCCGGGTAAGTATGAATTTCTTTAACTTTTATTACAGAAAAGGCTGTCCCTTCTCTCTATCCTGCACTGATAGAGAGAAGGGGCTGCCGATTAGTGCAGTGCTATTTTGCCGCCAAAAACGTGCTCGTAAATACGGGTGGAATACGTGTGACACCGGACCCATATTTACGAGCACGGGTTCGTAAATACTGGTGCAAAACGGGTGGAATACGTGTGACACCGGACCCGTATTTACGCCAGTATTTACGGGTGGGAAAAAATACGGTCGTGTGCATGAGGCCTTATTGTAAAAAAAAATTTGTTGAGAAAATTTAGAGCTAAAGCTACGTCTTATTGAAGAAAAGGGATTTTTATTTTCACCGCCAAATTCTATGAAACACATGTGGGGTCAAAATCCTCACTATACCCCTAGATGATTCCTCAAGGGGTGTAGTTTTCCAAATGGAGTCACTTTTGGGGTGTTTCCACTGTACTAGTACTACAGGGGCTCAGCAAATGCGACATAGCGCCCAGAAACCATTCCAAAAGCTAAATGGCGCTCCTTCCCTTCGGAGCCCTGCAGTTTATGACCACATATGGGGTATTGCCATACTTGGAAGAAACTGTTTTACAAATGTTGGGGTGCTGTTTCTCCTTTAGTTCTTGTGGAAATTAAAAAAAAATTAGTTAAACCTACATTTTATTGGAAAAAATGTAGATTTTCCTTTTCACAGCCTATTTCCTTTCATTTCTGAAAACACCTGTGGGGTCAAAATGCTCTATATACCCCTAGATAAATTCCTTGAAGGGTGTAGTTTCCCAAATGGGGTCACTTGTGGGAGGGTTTCCACTGCTTTGGCCTTTTAGGGGCTTGGCAAATGTGACATGGCCCAAACCATTCCAGCAAAATTTGAGCTCTTAATGGCGCTCCTTCCCTTCTGAGCCCTGCTTCGTGTCCAAACAGCAGTTTATGGCCACATATGGGGTATTGCTGTACTTGGGAGAAATTGTTTTACACATGTAGGGGTCCTTTTTCTCCTTAAGTCCTTGTGGAAATAAAAAAACTATACGTTTTATTGGAAAAAATTTAATATTTCATTTTTACAGCCCAATTCCAATAAAATCCATGAAACACCAAATAAATAAACCAAAATTGCAGCATGGATCAAAGAAACCCTGAACATGAAATACCAAAATAAATATATATAGTATATGCGTGCTGATCCTGGGGTACAATCCCAATAGCATCATGAATGCATAATCTAAACCTATAGAGAAAAGATGCCATGAAAACAAAAAATGTATGAAAAAGTAGAAAAAATCTTTATTGAGGTACATAATAAAAACAAAATGCATAGGATAAAAAATCCACAACCAACAAGATAAAAAAGGGACAATACACTGTGTATCTCCAATGTATGGCCGGATAATGAAATATGTCACATGAAAACCTCCACATAAGTGTGTATAGACCAATACAGTGAATAAATATAAATACAATAAGTATTAAATACGTACACAAAAATATGCAGTAAATGGCTAATGACATATGACAGGACAATACAAACACAGAGGCAACATTTTTAGCAAAAAGTGATAGTGTCGCTATCAAAGATAACACATACCCATGATAAGTGTTGGAGACCATACACAGCGAACGTCTGCCCCAACGCGTGTTTCGGGCTAATGCCTTCGTCTGGGGGGTCAAAATGCTCACTACACAGCTAGATAAATTCCTTGTGGGTGTGTAGTTTCCAAAATGGGGCATTTTTTGCAGTGTTTCCTTTGTTTTGGTACCACAAGACCTCTTCAAACCTGACATGGCGCCTAAATTATAATCGAACAAAAAGAGGGCCCCAAAATCCGCTAGGTACTCCTTTGCTTCTGAGGCCTGTGCTTCAGTCTATTACCATACTAGGGCCACATGTTGGATATTTATAAAAAAACACAGAATCTGGGTAATACATTTTTTGTTGTATTTCTCTGGTAAAACCTTCTTTGTTACAGAATTTTTTTTATTTAAAATTTAATTTCTTAAAAAAACAATGAAATTTGTGATTTTCACCTCCACATTTCTTTAATTCCTGTAAAACGCCTAAAGGGTTAGGAAACTTTCTAAATGCTGTTTTGAATACTTTGAGGGCAACAGTTTTTAAAATGGGGTGCTTTATGGGGGTTTGTAAAGTATGGGCCCCTCAAAGCCACTTCAGAACTGAAGTGGTCCCTGAAAAAATAGCATTTTGACATTCTCCTGAAAATGTGAGAAATTGCTGCTAAAGTTATAAGCCTTGTAATGTCCTAGAAAAATAAAAGGATGTTCAAAAAAATGATGCAAATATAAAATAGACATATAGGAAATGTTAACTAGTAACTATTTTATGTGATATTACTATCTGTTTTAGCAGATGGAGGTGAAATATACAAATTCTTACAATATATTTTAGGCACCATGTCAGATTTAAAGAGGTCTTGTGGTGCCAAAACATTGAAAACCCCCAAAAAGTGACGCCATTTTGGAAACTACACCCCTTAACCCCTTAAGGACGCAGCCTAGTTTTGGCCTTAAGGCTCAGAGCCCATTTTTCAAATCTGACATATTTCACTTTATGTGGTAATAACGTCGGAATGCTTAAACCTATCCAAGCGATTCTGAGATTGTTTTCTCGTGACACATTGGGCTTCATGTTTGTGGTAAAATTTGGTCGATATATTCAGTGTTTATTAGTGAAAAATTGCAAAATGTAGAGAACATTTTGAAAAAATAGCATTTTTCAGAATTGAAATGCATCTGCTTGTAAAACAGACAGTTATACCACCCAAAATAGTTACAAGTTCACATTTCCCATATGTCTACTTTAGATTGGCATCGTTTTTTGAACATTCTTTTATTTTTCTTGGACGTTACAAGGCTTAGAACATAAACAGCAATTTCTCACATTTTTAAGAAAATGTCAAAAGCCTTTTTTTTAAGGTACCTGTTCAGTTCTGGAGTGGCTTTGAGGGGCCTATGTATTAGAAACCCCCATAAAACACCCCATTTTAAAAACTAGACCCCTCAAAGTATTCAAAACAGCATTTAGACAGTTTTTTAACCCTTCAGGCGTTTCACAGGTGGAGGTGAAATTTGCAAATTTCATTTTTCTTGCTGAATTTCAATTTTATTCAATTTTGTTCTGTAACACAGAAGGTTTTACCAGAGAAATACTACTAAATATGTATTGTCCAGATTCTGCAGTTTTTAGAAATGTCCCACATGTGGCTCTAGTGCGCTCGTGGACTAAAACACAAGCCCTAGAAGCAAAGAAGCACCTAGTGCATTTTGAGGCCTCTTTTTTATTCTAATATATTTTAGGCAACATGCCAGGTTTGAAGAGGTGTTAAGGTATCAAAGCAATGGAAATCCACCAGAAGTGGAAACTACACCCCTCAAGGAATGAATTTATGGTTGTTGTTATCATTTTGACTGGACAGTTTTTTCACCGCACCTATTTGAATTGAGCTGTGAAATTAAAAAAATGACATTTTTTCCAATAAGATGTAATTTTTGATCAAAATGTCTTATTTACACAGGGAACAAAATACCCCATTTTGTTGCCCAGTTTGTCCTTAGTGCGGCAATACCCCATTTGTGGTGATAAAGTGCTGTTTGGGCCCATGGCAGGGCTCAGAAGGAAAGGACCACCATTTGGCCTACTGAAGCTTTCCTGGTGCTAAGTCATGTATGCAGAAGCCCCTGAGGTACCAGTACAGTTGAAACTCCCGAGAAGTGACCCCATTTTAAAAACTACACCCCTTAAGACATTCATCTAGAGGTGTAGTGAGCATTTTGACCCCACAGGTACTGTGTAAAAGATAATGCGCAGCAGATGGTGCAGAGTGAGATTTGCAATTTTCTATATATATATATATATATATATATATATATATATATATATATATATATATATATGGCATGTCAGTGTCCGATACAGTGTGCCCAGCATGCGCCACCGGAGATCTACACCCCATAAGCTGTAATGTGGGTTCTCCCGGGTACGGCAATACCCGACATGTGGCTGTTATCAGCTGCCTGGTCACACGGTCGGGCTCAGAAGGGAAAGATGAGGGGGATAAGCTGTGCGGAGTGCATCAGGGTAAATTAAAAATTAAGGGATGTATGATCAATTCGAAAACAATCTTTCATATAGAGCCCTGGTTTTTCGGGACACGTGTCGCATTGGTATATTGTTTCCCTCCTTATCCCCCTGTTTGAGCAGACTCTGCACCTCTTTTGACTTTTTCCCTTCTTGCCAGTTTGGGGAACTTCTCCTGGAAAATGTTGCCCTGGTACGATGCGTGTGGCCTCGCTTCCAGAAGTACTGGGTGCCCCCTCTTCTTGGTCCCTAAAGATTAGGTTCTTGATAACCACCTCTTGAAATTCCAGGAAAGTTCCCCTCTGGCCTGCACATCGATGTAGCACGTACGCATTGTACAATGCCATCTGTATGATGTGCACGGCCAGCTTCTTATACCACACCCTCGATTTCCGCATGGCGCTGTAGGGCTTCAGGACTTGATCTGACAAGTCAACCCCTCCCATGTACCTATTGTAGTCCAGGATGCAGTCTGGTTTGGGGGTCTCTGTACTGGTACCTCGTACAGGTACATGGGTACAGGTGTGGCCATGTATTGTTGTCAATACAAGGACATCTCTCTTGTCCTTGTACTTGACACACAATATATTGCTGCTAGATTGTGCCCTGCTCTCACCTCTTAAAGGAACAGTGTCATCACAAATAATTTTTTTATATGTTAAAGATGTTAGTGCCTTAATATAAACGTTTATTTACATTTGTGTGTTTGTGTTTTACTGTTTCTTATTTTCACACTTTTTCTTCCCTATGGGGGCTGCCATTTTTTGTTCCATTTCTGTGTGTGTCGATTAACGACACACACAGACATGGAATACGGCAGCCACAGTCCCATAGGGACTGCGAACGGCTCCCGTCCCATTGACTGCCGTGTACGGCGTCTGTGTGGGAACTGCGCATGCGCCGCTCCCACACAGTCCTATTCGAAATTGGCGCCGTCCGGCGCCATTTTCCTGTGGACCGGAAGTCGCGGCTGGACAGTAATATTACTACTTCCGGTCGCGGCTTCCGGAC
Source organism: Rhinoderma darwinii (assembly GCF_050947455.1). Classification (NCBI taxonomy): domain Eukaryota; kingdom Metazoa; phylum Chordata; class Amphibia; order Anura; family Rhinodermatidae; genus Rhinoderma; species Rhinoderma darwinii. Next base: position 96,078,818 of record NC_134693.1, on the reverse strand, counting down.
AAGTGCACATGGAACAGCGGCAGCAAAGGGAGCGGACGGGCCGCGGCGGCAGGAGCAGGTAAGCGATTTCAATGTATGTTAGTGTTTGTGTGTGTTTACTACTGCATGTAAACCTACTACACTGTGGGTTACCTCAAAAAATGGCGACACACAGTGTAGGAGGTTAAACCTTTCAAACCCCTCGTTTATCCCGGCACTAGCCAGGATAAAGGAGGGGGGGATGCTGAGAGCTCACTAGAGCGATAGCTTTTAACCCAATGTTGCAATGCTGCAATTTTGGGAACTAGCTCCAAACAGCTCCATCTAGTGACCAAAAATGGGTAGTATTATAAATTTGAAAAAATTTATAATATTTCCTGACTCGCGAAAAAAATAAAAAAAATTTGAACAATGTTTAATCACCCACACACTAAATGTTTAAATTTTAAAAAAAAAACATGTTTTTGGGGCGACACCATGCCTTTAAGAGAGTCTTAGGGAGGCCTCTCAGATTTTTTCTAGCAGTGCCGCATGCTACAGTACTTCTGGAAGCGAGGCACTTGAAGAGTGGGACACTGGTATAAAAATTATCCAGGTAGAGGTGGTAACCCTGGTCCAGCAGTGGGTGCACCAAATCCCACACAATTTTTGCATTAACTCCCAGTAAGGGGGGGCATTCTGGAGGCTGAATACTGCTGTCCTTCCCTTCATATATCCTAAATTTATATGTATACCCTGATGCACTCTCGCACAGCTTATACAACTTCACGCCATACCTTGCCCTCTTACTCGGCAGGTACTGGCGGAATTGAAGCCTCCCTTTAAAATGTACCAGGGACTCATCAATAGAAATACACTTCTCGGGGGTGTATGCTTGGGCAATCCGGGCACTGAAATAGTCTAATAGGGGTCTCCGTTTGTACAAACGGTCAAAACTGGGGTCATCTCGGGGTGGGCACTGCTCATTATCCGTATAATGGAAGAAGCGAAGTATTGCCTCATAACGCATCCTGGCCATATGGTGCATCGGCAGGGCCGCCATCAGGAATTTCTGGGCCCCATACAGGCATGATGTCTGGGCCCCCCCCCTCCATTACCGGGGGTGGGCAATGGAAAGTGTGGCGCTCACGTTTGTACGTTATTCGCATTAAATGATTTTGGTGCTGAAGTCAATTACAGTGAAGGAAACCATGGAGCCGGCAGTGACCGGTTCATGCTCCGGATTTTGATCTATTTAGCTAAAACGTATCCGACTGTATGGCATATAGTGGGATACGTCGCCTGGGGAATGGCCCAGGGGAAACTACTGAAGTCACTGTCCATGAACAGGGCTGGAGCCTTCTACTAGCGCTCTGCCCAGGGACTATGGCGCCGCTCCTAATGTCCATATACATAAAATTACGTCCGAAGCTGCACAAAGCCTGAGTACACGGCCGGAGCGTCGGCAACATTCTGGCCAGGGATTCCGGCCCTGGAGAATCCCCTGATGTCACTTTACATACATGGACAGTGATGTCAGGAGCTGCCAGGGACAAAGTCCACGGGTAGAGCACTTGTGATGCTGCCTGGGGACTCCGGAATAACAAAGTTTACTACGCCATTTCATCCTTCAAAAAGAAGGTAAACAGACGTCCACCAGCACAGAGGCTAAAAGGACATAATGGAGCCCTGTGAATTATCGTCTACGTTGTTTATACTGTAAGGTAGGAGATTTCCTGACTACACGATAAAATTAGGGCAACAATACGATGTGAAGGGGCCTTAAAGAGGCTCTGTCACCAGATTTTCAAACCCCTATCTCCTATTGCAGCAGATCGGCGCTGCAATGTAGAGAACAGTAACGTGTTTTTTTTTTTTCTTCAAAAACGAGCATTTTTGGCCAAGTTATGAGCATTTTTATATTTATGCAAATGAGCCTTTCTTAAGTACAACTGGGCGTGTTTAAAGTTATGTCCAAGTGGGTGTGTATTGTGTGTGTACATCTGGGCGTTTTTACTTCTTTTACTAGCTGGGCGTTGGAAATGGAAGTGTATGATGCTGATGAATCAGCATCATCCACTTCTCTTCATTACCACCCAGCTTCTGGCAGTTCACAGACACACAGCGTGTCCTCGCTCGTCCGACGCGATGAAGTTCCTGTGGGAGGAAGTGAGTGACGTCACAGCGTGATCTCGCGAGGACACGCTGTGTGTCTGTGCACTGCCAGAAGCTGGGTGGTAACGAAGAGGAGTGGATGAGCAAACACGAGTTTGCTTAAAAAACTTCTGAAATCAGGAGCTGTTTTCCCTTGAATATCTCTGTATTTTCAGACTGTTTTTGCTAATTGTGTGAACATACCCTAAGGCCTTATTCACACGACAGTGTCCCGCCGTTTTTCCCGGCCGGTTTGCATTAGTTTTGCATCCGTTTCGGGCTGGGCATATCTGGACAGTGACATCAGGGGCAACTCCTGAAGGGGAATCCCCATGTGGCCGGTGATTCCACTTCAGGAAAAGCCCCTGTCGTCTGTGTCCATTTATGGACACTGAACGTTACTGGCTTCTCCTGGTGTGGAAACCCCGGTCACAGAGTGTTCGGGGATTCCGCTTCAGGTGTTTCCCCTGATGTCACTGCCCAGATATGGACAGAGACATCAAGCGCTCTGTCCAGGAGCGGAATCCCCGAACACACAGGGATTCCGCTCCTTCAGGGAGCTAAAGTGGGGCTAGCACATAGCAGAGCAGGGACGAAGCTACAGCAGTAGCAGCCACAGCAGCTGCTAGCGGCGCCATCGGCCATGGTAGGTGTCGCCGCTAGCAACTGCTATGGCTGCTATAGCTGTAGCGATGCCTGAAGAAGCACCAGGGCGGAAAGGAGGCTGATTCGCCGGTCCAGGGCGATTTGTGAAGGGAGCCAGCGCTGCGCCCCCTTCCACCTGCTGTACACCCCAGACCTGCCACACAGTACCCTTGCACATAGCAGAGCAGGGACGTCGCTACAGCAGTACCCCCACAGTATTACCTCCAGCATAGAGCGCTTCTTCTGAATGAGATACACTCCTCCTCCTCACATGCACTCTGCGCTGTGAGGAGGAGAGTGCGAGCGACGGTAGACACGGCCATCACTCGGGAAACATTCCGGTGATGGCCGTGTATTACCCGGCCCCATAGACTTCTATAGGAGCCGGGCGGCCGGGTAAACGGCCGAAAATAGGGCATGTCCCATTTTTTGACGGCCGGTTTTCCGGTTTTCGTGTGAATAGCCCTTTAGGGGTCTATTGTTCCTACTGCAGCCGGGTGACGGCTGATTTATGAACGGCCGTCACCTGGCCGGGAAACCCTGTCGTGTGAATAAGGGCTAATAGGCATGCAGCTTATTTAACCCCTTCCCTCCTTAGCCATTTTTGGGATTTTAACTTTTGTTTTTTCCTCTCCACCTTCCAAAAGCTATAATTTTTTTTACTTGAGGGCTTGTTTTGTGCGGTACAAGTTGTAGTTTTTCATGGAACCATTTATTGTACCGCATAATGTACTGGGAAGCTGAAAAAAAATTATTTGTGGGGTGAAATGCTGCACGTGCATGACGTTCTGACAAACCCCATTCACATGAGATGGGGCTTATTCAGACTAACGTGTTGATCGTCCGTGTGAAGGACGTTTTTTTAATGGCCGTCACACGGCTGCATGTATTTCTATGGGGCTATTCACACGGTTGTTGTTCTAACGTATCGTGTGAAGGGCCTGTAAAAAAATAGGACATGTCCTATTTTTGTACGTTTTCACGGATCCCTCAATAGACTCAAGTCTATGAGGGATGTGTGAAAACGGGTCCCGCACGGCTGCAAATCGGCCACAAAAAACGACCGTTCTTCACGTCTGATTTCACACACGTTGGTCTGAATATCGCCTTAGGCTTTATTCACACGAACGTGTCCGTTTTGCACGCGCAAAAAACGCTGCATTTTGCCCGAGCAAAAGTTCAGTGTGGCGTCAGCATATGGTGCGCGGCTGCGTGATTTTCGCACAGCCGGCATCATTATGACACTCTGTTTTGATGTTACAACACAGTAAAGAAGGGGGGGCTTTTATGTTTCCCTTCACTTCTTTACCTACTGTAGTGCGAATCACTCGCGTCACCCGGAAGTGCTTCCGTGTGGCGTGCACGATTTGCACGCACCCAATGACTTCAATGGGTGTGTGCTGCGCGAAACACGGGCAAGTATAGGACATGTCGTGAGTTTTACACAGCGCACACACGCTGTGTGAAATTCACTGACAGTCTGAACGGCCCCATTCACTGTGCGACGTAATAAGTATCACGGACGTATAACACGTTCGTGTGAATAAGGCCTTATATTGTAATTTGTAGTGAATTTTCAGTGCGCAATCCGCACCAAAAATAGGACGCAAGTAAGTGGCTTATTCAGATGTCCATGTTCGGTCTGTGATATAAGGACCGTGTATCGGCCATATTTCCCGGACCGACCACAGTTCAGGGAGCCGGGTTTCTAGCATCACAGTTATCTATGATCATAGTCCCTCCCCTCCCGTGGGAATACTGTCCCCGGTCCCGTACTGAAAGCATCATTACAGTATGGGACAGTATTCCCGCTGAGAGGCAGGGACTCCCAGCAACACCGATAACTATAATGCTAGGAGTCCGGCTCCATGAATTGTGGTCAGCCTGTGAGATACAGCCGATACACGCTCCGTATGTCACGGACCGAATGCGGCCGTCTGAATAAGGCCTTAGTCTAGTTACACAGTGAGAATATAGCCTAATAGCACTTTTCATGTTTTGTATCTTTTTTTTATGCAATTTTCGCAATTGCGGCACAAATCACGCGGTTTTGCCGCGATTTTTATATAATCGTGGCAAAACTGCGCCATTTTTGCCGCAATTACGAAAATCGCGGCAAAAAAACGCTAGGGAAACGAAAAAATACCCAAAAACTTTTTAACCAACTTTATACAATCTACAAATGGGGTCAGGGGGATGGGAATCAGGATGGATAGGGGAACATACTCACCAGCCTGCAGGTCCAGTCGGCAGAGTAGAGGAGCTGGGGGGCGGGATCTCCACACGCAGCTTCAGCACATGCTGCATCTTCCCCTCCAGTGAAGCTACAACAGGTATGCAGGGGCTGCCGCGAGTGTTGCTAGGGGGGGGTCGCTAGGGGGGTGCCGCAGGCATTGCAAGGGGGGGCCCGTGAGCATTGCGAGGGGGGGACCGTGAGCATTGCGAGGAGGGGCCCGTGAGCGTTGCGAGGTGGGGGCAACAGTCCGAGGGGGGGGGATCTCCAGGGCGGATGTGAGGTCAGGGAGAGGAAGTGAAGCGACCGATCGCCACTATTGGACAGTTACTCACGAACTGACCAATAGTGGCGATCGTGGAGGCGGGACCATCGCGGCAGTTCACGGCGTATTGAGCTGTGATAGCCTGCTGTCGGAAACAACAGCTGTCACAGCTCGTGCACGCGCCAGGGGAAAATGGCGATGCATTTTCCCCGCAACGTAATATTCCGTCGCTGAGCGCGAACGTATTGGTTAGGGCGATGGAATATTACGCCGCTGAGCGCGAAGGGGTTAAGGAATTTTAGGGGTATAGTTAGCATTTTGACCCCACAGGTTTTTTGCTAAAATTATTGGAATTAGTCTGTAAAAATACAAATCTTAGAAATTTTTAATTTTTGCAAGGAATAAAGGAGAAAAAGCACCCCAACATTTGTAAAGCAATTTCTCTTGATTACGTCAATACCCGATATGTGGTAATAAATTGCTGTTTGGACCCATGGCAGGGCCCAGAAGGGAAGGAGCGCCATTTGGATTTTGGAGTGCAGATTTTGCTGGAATGGTTTTCAGTGTCATGTGTTTGCTGGAGGGACCAAAACAGTGGAAACCCCCCAAAAGTGACCCCATTTTGGAAACTACACCCCTCGAGGAATTTCTCTAGGAGTATGATTAGCATTTTGACCCCCACAGGTTTTTTTGCAGAAATTAGTGGAATTCGGTCGTGAAAATGAAAATCTACAGTGCATATAAAAAGTCTACACACCCCTGTTAAAATGCCAAGTATTTATCATGTCAAAAAATCCGTATAAGATGAATAATTTCAGAACTTTTTTCATCTTTAATGTGACCCATAATCTGTACAATTCCATTGAAAACAAACTGAATATTTTAGGGTGGAAAAATAAAAATAAAAAATAAAAATAATGTGGTTGCATAAAAATGCACACCCTGGGGGCGTGGCCAGCTGGGGATGTGAGAGGACGCGTGTGGCGATAGCTCCAGGCCAGCATCCTGTATAACATCCTCCTGACGGTGTTAAACCTGCTAAAAACAGCCAAAATTCCTTACCTGCTGCGTCGGAAGGGAAGGACATCTTCCAAAAAAAAGATGAGACCGCCTAAAGCGTTGGATGCAGCTGAAAAGCTGAAATCATATGCCCGCGTGGTGATCCAAGATGGCGCCGGTGGGAGTTCCGCGGCACAGGGGACTCCTGAAGCTGGGGCTGGGACTTCCATTCCTGTTCCCTCAGTGCCGGATGCGGGGATCATGCTGCAGGAGGCCTTGGATAAACTGCTGACAGCCATCCTGGAGACCCGTACGTCGCTCACTGCCAAGATCGATGAGGTGAGAGTGGAGGTGGGCCTGTTGAGGCAGGACTTACAGAATGAGCGAGAGGGAGTTACTGAGGCAGAGGGCCGGATCTCATCCCTGGAGGACCTCACTGCTAGTATGCCTTCTGCTATTCAGGATTTACATCGTAAAGTGGATCTATGGAGGCAGAAAGCCGACGACCTAGAAAACAGGTCGCGCCGCAATAATCTCTGTATCGTGGGATTGCCGGAGAGAGCGGAGGGGCAGAGGCCTGGGGAATTTTTTGAGAAATGGCTGCGAGACATCTTCCCGACTGCCTCCTTCTCGTTGGCTTTTGCGGTAGAGAGGGCGCACAGGGTCCCAGCGAGACCACCCATCCCAGGTGCTCCCCCAAGACCTCTACTGGCTCGGATGCTGAATTGTAAGGACCGGGACATGGTCCTTCTGGAAGCCCGAAAGGCTGGAGGGATCCGCTTTGATAATGCTTCAGTGTCCATCTATCCTGATTTTTCTCCTGATTTGCAGTGACAGAGGGCGTCCTATGTTCCCATTAAACGCCGCCTTCGGGATTTGCAGATTCCGTACTCCATGGCCTATCCTGCTCGACTTCGGTTGGTGGATGGAGATCGTGCTTTATTCTTCACTGATCCTGCTGAGGCGGATGAATGGCTCACAAAAAAGAACAGACGTTCTCCTCGTCGCTGATCGCGGTGGCTATCCAGGCTGGTGATTATTACTGATATATGGAACTCATGGATATCCCATATTGTCTGACCTCGCAGCGTCTCCTGTTGGAGGCATCCTTCTGTGAGAAAGTTATGGCTCTGTACCTTGCTATTTGATGTGAAAACCGCATGGTATACTGGGTATGGGTTGTGTATCTTGGGATGTTTATGTCCTTCCTATCCTTGCCGGGGTGTAATGCAACTAAGGTATGCGGGGCTTTCACTGACAGTCAGGTTTCATTATGTTCATCACCTACTCTGTGTGATGGGTGCTGGCCGGGAGGGGAGCTGCATCACTTGAATATAAATTGCGTTTGTACGGCAGAAATACGCTAGCCGTAGAGACTACCCCTTAGATTCTTGGCTACAAAGCTTTGCTCCTGTTGAGCAATGTATGTTAATGAGTGTGCTCTGAAGGTTTTTGAGTCAACTCATGTTGCCGTAGAGCTATTCATATACATAGTACAGGTGTGGGACATGTTCAGGTTGATACACTGGCTTGGGAAGGTATGTCCTATGGGGTTCGTGGGAGGGACTCCGAGGTATGGCTGTCTAATATATTTGGATTGTGAGAAATGGAGGGACTACGTTTAATGTCCTGGAATGTTCGGGGTATGGGTTCTCCTGAAAAGAGACATATGATATTTTCTGCTGTGAGATGACACCGCCCTCACTTAACATGCTTGCAAGAAACTCACCTGACCCCTGATACTATGAGATGCTTGAATAAGCCCTGGGTACAGTGGGTGGGGCATGCGTCCCACACTTCCTATTCTAGGGGGGTGGCGATCATGGTGCACTCTGAGCTTCGTTGGAAACTACTACAGTCCAATTTAGACCCTCACGGGAGATACATTTTTCTGCATGCGGTTATTGATGACTGTCCCTATGTGATATTGGGGGTGTATAATCCTCCGCCTGCATCCTTGGAGATACTTCAGGAAGCCATGCAGTTCGTGTCCTCATATCCGGGTTCCCGTGTGGTTATGGGGGATTTTAACATGCTTATGGACCCTGGTTTAGACCGCCTTCAGGGAAATGAGGGGCGAGGATCGGGGGGCCGGACTCGGTTAGGCCTACTTATGCAAGAGATGGGGTGGATTGATCTGTGGAGGGCGACTCACATGGGTGTTAGAGAGTTCACGTGTCACACCCCACAACATAATGCGTTGTCCAGAATCGATTACATTTTTGGTTCGCCTGCTACCTTCCAGGAAGTAGAATCTATTACACATTTACCAAGGGGAATATCGGATCATAGCCCTGTATTGCTGACTTTAAAGAGGCCACAGACAGGCAGGAGAGGGGTGGGTAGGATTCATCCTTTCTGGCTCCAGCTCATTCAGCAAAATGATCGAATACCTGAACAGTTGTCGATCTTCATAGAGGCTCATGAGCAAAGGGGGGACCCCTCTCTGGTGTGGGATACTCTCTAGGCCTATTTGAGGGGGTGTCTCCGATCCTCCATATCATATGTTAAACGCGTCTCGGCTCTTCAGAAGGAGGACTTAGCATGTAGGTGTTCGCAGTCGGAGGGGTTGTTTGTCCTGGATCCCTCTCCCACTAATAGGAATGCTTGGTTAGACCTAGGAAGGCAGTATTTACAGGTCTTGAAGGATAAAACCTCTCGTAGCTTATTTTTTAGTAAGCAATCGCATTTTGAATTAGGCAATCAATCTGGTAAAATTCTTGCTCATGTCGTGAGGAATTGCTCTAGATCACCTCCTGTGATGCGCATAGTTGGATCCGATGATAGCACGAGCACCTCTCCGGGGGACATTCTTGCGCAATTCACACAATTTTATGATCATCTATATTCTTCTCGGGTTGACTATACGCTGGATGAGTTGGAGCTGTATTTGGATGGAATAACTTTCCCTACTTTGACGACTGAGCAGGTGGCGATGTTGGATGCGCCTTTTACTGTGGAGGAGAGCTTGGCGCGGATGGCGTCTATGTCTGAGGGGAAGGCTTCAGGGCCAGATGGTATCCCCCTTGAAGTATATTTACAATATGGGGAGCAGTTAGCTCCTCAACTGTTGGCCCTGTTTGAGCATAGCTATAGGAGTTCTTCTCTTCCGGACTCTATGAGTGACGCCACCATAATCGTCTTGTTAAAACCCGACAAAAACCCTGACAAGTGTGGTTCATATAGGCGGATTTCGCTGCTGACAGTAGATTACAAGATCTTGACCAAGATGTTAGCTAATCGGCTCTGTACTGTGATAAAGGAGGTCATTCATCCAGATCAGTGTGGTTTCATACCGGGCAAATCTACCTCGGAGAATATACGCCGGGTGCAGGTTGTGTCGCAGATCGGATGAGGAGAGCAACAGGACTGGGCTTTGGCATCCCTGGATGCAGCCAAGGCTTTTGACTCGCTTGAATGGCCTTATTTACTGGCAGTTCTGCGCAGATTTGGGTTTGGGGAGGGTTTCATTAAATGGGTTTCCTTGATGTACCGTTCTCCTAGGGCACAGGTGTTGGTGAATGGGGTACTGTCTCCTTCCTTTTGCCTCCATAGGGGCACGAGGCAGGGGTGTCCCCTTTCGCCACTCCTGTTTGCGCTGGCCATTGAACCACTGGCTATCAGTATTAGGCGTGATCCCGCATACATGGGGATTAGAATAGGTTCAAGAGAGGACCGTATAGGACTGTATGCAGACGATATGGCATTATTCATGGCTAATCCTAATGCCACTCTTCCTAGGGCCATTTCTATTATCAATGAATTCGGGAGGTATTCTGGCTTATTGATTAACTGGCAAAAATCGTATTTGATGCCTCTGAGGCGGGACGATTGTGGGTGGGGCACTGAGTTTGTGGCTTGAAAGTAAATCCTGACTTCAAGTACTTGGGAATTATTATTGCTCGAGAATGTTCTCGGTCGCATGAGCTAAATGTGGCGCCCCTATTGACCTATCTTAGGGATAAAGTGCAGGTGTGGAAAAGTCTGCTTTTGTCGGTGGCAGGACGTGTTAATATACTTAAGATGATTGTTTTACCCAAATTCTTGTATTTTTTGGAACACTCGGATGTGCTAGTGCCTAAACGTTTTTTCAAAATGGTGAACTCGCTGTTTGCGCCGTTTGTATGGGGGGAGGGGGAGATCCAAACTTAAACTCTCTTCCCTTCAGAGACCTAAAGACGAGGCGGGGGCTGCGTTACCGGATGTTTTTCTATACTATTTGGCGGGTCAGCTCCGGTATCTGGTTTCTTGGGTCCCCCCCCCCTGATGACTAATGCTGAGTGTCATCTGGCTCGGGTCCTGGGATTGAAAAGCTTATGGCCAATATTGGAGCCGCAGGACTTTAGACACCAGTCTCTGTTGCCGCTGCATAGGTTGGCCAGGCGTGTTTGGCAGCAGGCTAAAGCTGTACTGGAGTTTGAGGGGGTAGTGGCGGAGAGTCCGCTGTGGGAGAATCCGAGCTTTTCTCATCTTTTTGGTTTATTGGGGAAGACTTATTGGATTTCACGAGATGTACATACCCTATCACAACTGCTTACAGGAGACGGCTCTATTATGTCGGTGAGTGAGATTCGAGCAGCTTTTATTATACCACCGGCGGAGGAGATATACTGTAAACAACTTCGCCATGCGTTACTAGCACAAGTTCCACCGAACTCCACCATTTTCACTAGCTATGTCTTGGTGGCACGTTTAGGTACTCATCCTACGAGTGGATTTGTATCTCAAATTTACTCTTTTTTTACTAGACGCTAAATTGCGCCTTGAACCTCTAGCGGTTGAGGATAAGTGGCGTGAAATTATTCCACAACTCACAGATGAGGACTGGAGGGAGGCCCAGAGGTCCCACTAGCTGGTTTCACCTGCTGCTAATAATAAACTGGTACAACTGTTTATAATACACCAATGTTATTTAACGCCCATAAGATTACACCGTATGGAACGGATGGCATCCTCACACTGCCATAGATGTGGGGAGGAGGGGGCAGATTTTATTCACTTGATGTGGGGATGTCGGTGGATCCTTAGCTTCTGGCAGGAGGTGGTCGTATTATTAGCGGCAGTGATGGGGAAGACGGCACCTCGCAGGCCGGAGGTGTGTTTGCTGGGACTGATACCTGAGGAACAGTGGTCGGTACACGAGAGGACCTTTCTTAGGGAAGCACTCTTTATGGCAAGGAAGGCAGTGGCTATACGGTGGATGGCAGATAGGGCACCTACGGTGGCACAGTGGCGTAAATTGATTAATGACACTCTTCCATTTGAAAAAGTGGTGTATAAACATCGGGGAAGACCGGCTAAATTTGACCTGATCTGGGGTGGCTGGTGCACATCGAATCTCACTCACTGTATGGTCCAAGGGTTGTCAGCAGGTCTGTCACATGCCGGGGGTGGACATGGTCGAGGGACTCGGGGGGATGGAGCACTTCTTGATGATTTTGTATACGAGATGTTGGGTACTTATCTGAATGCTATTGAAGTGCAGGCATTTATTACTTGTATTTGAATGTACATTTAATGATACTGTTTTGATTAATTTGTATTGTGAATACGTGGTCTGCGTACCACGGACAGGTTAAATGTGATCTTGCGTGCTCACCTGTATATGTGTATCTATTCTTGTTGTATGTGGATGGATAGATGTATTCTGTTATACTGCTGTATATGAAAGTTTGACTCTGACAGTTTATTTTCAATAAAACGAGTTTAAAAAAAAAAAATGCACACCCTTAAACTAATACTTTGTTGAATTACCCTTTGACTTTATGACAGCATTGAGTCTTTTTGGGTAGAAGTCTATCAGCATGGCACATCTTGACTTGGCAATTGTTGCCCACTCTTCCTTGCACAAGCACTCAGGGCCGGCGTCAGCACGGCATCACTGTCCATATATGGACAGTGTTGTAAGAAGGAGAGGAGTCCCAGGCAGAGCGCTAGCGGCTCTGCTCTGGGACTCCGTCTCTGGGAAAGACCGACATCGCTGTCCATATATGGACAGTGATGTCAGGACCAAAGCAGTGTTCCAGCCTGGCATAGCTATAGTGGTCGCAACTGCCGTGCTCCTAAGCCTGGGTGGCCCCCGTTGCAACACAGCGCTGACCGCGCTGGTCCCACTTCCAACTGAGCCTGCGTCCGTAGGATGCAGATTCAGTTGGGTTGAATGCTGGAGCCTTGCTCCAGCATTCACTGTGCCGCGAGCGGCTTGGCGCAGGCAGGCGCAATGTAGTGACGTCATTGCGCCTGTCTGCACGGAGTCACTCGCAGTGCAGTGCAAAGGAGGATAAGGATCCTCCACACGTCAGGGGAACGGGAAGGTAAGTTATTAAGTTATTATTTTTCTATTCGGTACATATGGGGGCATTATACTGGGTATGGGAGGGGCTCATATGGTAGCTGCTGAGGGGGCATTATACTGTAAGGGACAGCTTTGAGGGGCATTATACTGTATGGGGGCATTATACTGTATGTGGCAGCTATGGGGGTATTATACTGTATGGGGCGGCTATGGGGGGCATTATACTAAATGGGGCATTATACTGTATGTGGCAGCTATGGAGGCCATTATACTGTATGGAGGGCATTATACTGTATGGGGCAGCTATGGAGAGCATTATACTGTATGGGGCAACTATGGAGGGCATTATACTGTATGGGGCAGCTATGGAGGGCATTATACTGTATGGGGCAGCTATGGGGGGCATTATACTGTATGGCGCAGCTATGAGGGGCATTATACGGTATGTGGCAGCTATGGGGGCATTATACTGTATGGGGCATTATACTGTATGGGGTAGCTATGGGTCATTATACTGCATGTGCAGCTATGGGGGGCATTATACTGTGTGGGGCATTATACTGTATGGGGCAGCTACGGGGGGCATTATACTGTATGGGGCAGCTATGGGGGGCATTATTCTGTGGGGGCAGCTATGGAGGAAATTATACTGTATGGGGGCATTATACTGTATGTGGCAGCTATAGGGACATTATCCTGTGGGGACAGCTATGGGGCATTATACTGTGGGGGGAATTATACTGTGTGGGGCAGCTACGGAGATCATTATACTGTGTGGGGCAGCTATGGGGGCATTATACTATGTGCGGGGAAGCAATGGCGGACATTATAATGTGGGTACAGCTATGGGGGCATTATACTGTGGGAGCAGCTATGGGGACATTATACTGTGTGGTGGGCAGCTATGGGAGCATTATACTCTGTGTGTGGAATCTATGGGGGCATTATACTGTGGGGGCATTCATGGGGTCTGTCGGGCAAGGCAGCTGGGCATAGGCATGCGCAGGGGTCTGGGGGGCCCAAGCTGAATTCTTGCACCAGGCCCCTTGAGCCTTTAGCTACGCCACTCCTAGGCAGAGTGCTTGTAGTGCTCCGCCCAGGTCTATGGCTCTGGGGTTGCCCCTGACAACACTGTCCATATATGGACAGTGACGTCAGGGGCTGTGTGGCACTACCTGGGAGGAGGGGGCTGTGTGGCACTACCTGGGAGTGGGGGCTGTGTGGCACTATCTACAGAGGGCACTAAATTTATGGGGGTACAAACTGGCGGCCTAACTTCTATATGTGGGCACAAAGTGACGATTTTTGTCATTTTACTGCCGCTGTGAGTTCCCCGCAAAGTGCCCCAATAAGTCTGTGTCACCCGAGGGCCCACATAAACCTGGCCCTGTAAGCACTCCAAATCTGTCAGATTGTGAGGCAATCTCCTGTGTACTGCCCTCGTCAGGTCATCCAACAAATCTTCAATGGGATTCAGGTCTGGGTTTTGTCTGGGCCATTCCAAAACTTTGATCCTCTTCTGGTGAAGCCATTCTTTTGTTGATTTGGAGGTATCCTTTGGGTCGTTGTGCTGAAAGGTGAAATTCCTCTGCATCTTCAGCTTTTTAGCAGAGGCCTTGCAGCTTTTGTGCCAATATTGACTGATATTTAGAACTGTTCATAATTCACTCCACCTTGACTTAAAGAGGCTCTGTCACCAGATTTTGCAACCCCTATCTGCTATTGCAGCAGATAGGCGCTGCAATGTAGATTACAGTAACGTTTTTATTTTTAAAAAACGAGCATTTTTGGCCAAGTTATGACCATTTTTGTAGTTATGCAAATGAGGCTTGCAAAAGTCCAAGTGGGTGTGTTTAAAAGTAAAAGTCCAAGTGGGTGTGTATTATGTGCGTACATCGGGGCGTGTTTAATACTTTCACTAGCTGGGCGCTCTGAAGAGAAGTAACATCCTCTTCTCTTCAGAACGCCCAGCTTCTGACAGTGCAAGATCTGTGACGTCACTCACAGGTCCTGCATCGTGTCGGCCACATCGGCACCAGAGGCTACAGTTGATTCTGCAGCAGCATCAGCGTTTGCAGGTAAGTCGATCTTACCTGCAAACGCTGATGCTGCTGCAGAATCAACTGTAGCCTCTGGTGCCGATGTGGCCGTCACGATGCAGGACCTGTGAGTGACGTCACAGATCTGCACTGTCAGAAGCTGGGCGTTCTGAAGAGAAGAGGATGTTACTTCACTTCAGAGCGCCCAGCTAGTGAAAGTATTAAAAACGCCCCGATGTACGCACATAATACACGCCCACTTGGACTTTTACTTTTAAACACACCCACTTGGACTTTTGCAAGCCTCATTTGCATAACTACAAAAATGGTCATAACTTGGCCAAAAATGCTCGTTTTTTAAAAATAAAAACGTTACTGTAATCTACATTGCAGCGCCTATCTGCTGCAATAGCAGATAGGGGTTGCAAAATCTGGTGACAGAGCCTCTTTAAGCCCCAGTTCCGGCTGCAGAAAAACAGCCCCAATGCATAATGCTGCCTCCACCATGCTTCACTGTGGGTATGGTGTTCTTTTGGTTGATGTGCAGTGTTGGCTTTGCGCCAAACATACCTTTTGGAATTATGGTGAAAACTTTCAACCTTGGTCTCATCAGACCATAACACATTTTCCCACATGCTATGGGGGCATTATACTGTATGTGGCAGCTCTGCCGGGCGTTATACTGTATGGGGGGCATTATACTGTATAGGGCAGCTATGGAGAGCATTATACTGTATGGGGCAGCTATGGAGGGCATTATACTGTATGGGGCAGCTATGGGGGGCATTGTACTGCATGTGGCAGCTATGGAGGGTGTTATACTGTATGGGGCAGCTATGGAGAGCATCATACTGTATGGGGCAGCTAGGGAGGGCATTATACTCTATGGGGCAGCTATGGGGGGCATTATACTGTATGGTGCAGCTATGGGGGGCAATATACGGTATGTGGCGGCTATGGGGACATTATACTGTATGGGGCATTATACTGTATGGGGCAGCTATGGGGCAGCTATGTGGCATTATACTGCATGTGGCAGCTATGGGGGCATTATACTGTGTGGGGCATTATACTGTATGGGGCAGCTATGGGAGGCATTATACTGTATGGGGGCATTATACTGCATGGGGCAGCTATGGGGGGCATTATACTGTATGGGGGCATTATACTGTACTAGTAGTGCCCTGCTCAGGTCTATGGCTCTGGGGTTGCCCCTGACAACACTGTCCATATATGGACAGTGACGTCAGGGGCTGTGTGGCACTACCTGGGAGGAGGGGGCTGTGTGGCACTACCTGGGAGGGGGGCTGTGTGGCACTATCTACAGAGGGCACTAAATTTATGGTGGTACAAACTGGCGGCCTAACTTCTATATGTGGGCACAAAGTGACGATTTTTGGCATTTTACTGCCGCCGTGAGTTCCCCGCAAAGTGGTCGAGTAAGTCTGTGTCGCCCAAGGGCCCACATAAACCTGGAGCCAGCCCTGCAAGCACTCCAAATCTGTTTTATGAGGGAAGCTCCTGTGTACAGCCTTCGTCAGGTCACCCAACAGATTTTCAATGGGATTCAGGTCTGGGTTTTGTCTGGGCCATTCCAAAACTTTGATCCTCTTCTGGTGAAGCCATTCTTTTGTTGATTTGGAGGTATGCTTTGGGTCATTGTGCTGAAAGGTGAAATTCCTCTGCATCTTCAGCTTTTTAGCAGAGGCCTGCAGGTTTTCGGCCAGTATTGACTGATATTTGGAACTGTTCATAATTCCTTCCACCTTGACTAAAGCCCCAGTTCCAGCTGCAGAAAAACAGCCCCAAAGCATAATGCTGCCTCCGCCATGCTTCACTGTGGGTATGGTGTTCGTTTGGTGATGTGCAGTGTTGGCTTTGCACTAAACATACCTTTTGGAATTATGGAGAAAACATTCAACCATGGTCTCATCAGACCATAACACGGTTTCCCACATGCTTTTGGCAGACTTGATGTAGGTCTTTGCAAAACATAGCCGGGATTGGATGTTTTTCTTTGTTAGAAAAGACTTCCATCTTGCACAGCCCAGACATATGAAGAATATGAGAGATTGTTGTCACATGCAGTGTACAACCAGTACCTGCCAGAAAGTCCTGCAGCTACTTTAATGTTGCTGTAGGCCTCTTGGTAGCCTCCCGGACCAATTTTCGTCTTGTCTTTTCATCAAGTTTTGAGGGACATCCAGTTCTTGGTAATGTCACTGTTTTGCCAAATGTAATCCACTTCTTGATGACTGCCTTCACTGTATTCCATGGTATATCTAATGCCTTGGAAATTCTTTGGTACCCTTCTCCTGACTGATGCCTTTCAACAATCAGATCCCTTTGATGTTTTGTAAGCTCTTTACGGACCATGGCTTTTGCTGTATCAGCAGAATCACATGCCTCTGATATGATGTCACAATTAAATGTTTTTCCCATTTACATGAAAGTTCCAGGGTTGCCCATAGCAACCAATCATAATTTTCCAACCTACCTTAGAAAAATAAAGTTGGAATATGGTTGATTGCTATCAGAAACAATGGTGCCTTTTGTTAAATACATTTTTAATCACAGGGGACAATACGTTTTAAAAATATTTTGACCAGCTTTTCTGTTATCTAAAGGGGCTGTCTGGTTTTGAAATACCCTATTAGGGAATTTATGGTTAATAGAGAGGCGGTTCCCAAGTTCAGGATCTTCATATATCAGTCCGGGCGGGAAGCAGCTACAAAGACAGACTCTGGAGGACCTGGCCAATGAAAACTGTGTAATGCATAAAGGCAATGTACTCTTTTGAGGGCATTTTTAGATTTTTTTTTTTATAAATAGATTAGTCAGTGTGATTAGTGTAACTTTGTAAATAATTTTTATTAGAAATTAGTTTTACTTTTGGAGCTACAGCTGCTCTGTATTTTCTATACAGAACAGCTGTATCGTTCGCTCTACACTGAATCCGTCAGTCCTGCGGATCTGACGGGTTCAGTGTCGGCGGCTCCTGTGTGTCTGTCCACCTCTAATCGATCACATCTAAGTTCCTCGGGACTAACGGATTCAGTGTAATGTGAACGATACAGCTGTTCTGTATAGAAAACCTCAATGCAATCAATGCGCTTTAGACTTTAGGAGCCAGTAAGAAGTCTCCAGGAGCCAACTTGCATTTTTTTAGTAGCCCAGTTATAAGATCTTTCAGAGACATCAATAGAAAATGTTGCAATTTTGAAGGCTACCTAGTTTCTGAGATTTGACCAGCCCTGTCACATCAAGACAATCCCCATCTATATGCCTCTCTAAGTAAACGACATTCCCCACCAGCCCCACCCTAGCTACACCCCACCCTAGCTACACCCCTGGTTTGATCCTAACAAGACAAACCCCTGACCCATTTCATGTGTTGTGTTTTTTTAACTAACGTTTCTTTATCTTAGTCCATTTGGAGATCTCTAGACTCACAAGTATATTAGGATTTGCTGACAGGCGGTGCAACTGAGGGGAGCACATCTATGTGCAGACAAGACGAGACTGCAGCAGGTAAGTACACTGTGAATGTGGGAGTCAATTGTGGCATTATGACATCACATCATGAGCTCACAGTTGATCCCGTTATCTGAGGGTGTGGTTTTCCTCTATGTAGTGTACCCAAAAGAAAGGACAATATGTCTCTAGTCGCATGTAGTTATGGGGAGACGGGATATGTACGTAAATTTTTAGATGAGGCTGTATTTATTTACCATTACTTGGCCTTATGCCAGTCTATTTACTCCCAATTTGTACAGGTGTCTCTATGTATGCCCTGTCTACAATGTGATACTTCTACTAAACACACTTTTAAATTTTATCATCTCATCATTTGCCCAGTAATATGTATTTACTGTGTGAATGTGAATTTAATCCGATAAAGGGATCGTCTGGTTTATCGTACACAATTTGTCTGACTGTTGATTGGTGGAATCCAAACGCTTTAGAGATGGTTTTGTACCCTTTACCAGCTTGATGAGCATCGACAATTCTTCTTCTGAGGTCCTCAAAACGCCTTTGTTTGTACCATGATACACTTTCACAAACGTGTCGTGAAGATCAGATTTTAATAGATCCCTGTTCTTTAACCGCCGCAGCTATTTTTTCAGATTTTCATTTTTTACTCCCCACCTTCCATAAGCCACAACTTTTTTTATTTTGCCATCCTTTTTCATGGCACCATTTATAGTACCATATACTGCACTGGGAAATGGGAAAAATTCTTTGCAGAGTGGAAAATAAATAAAAGTGATTCCTCCAGTATTTTTTAACCTTCGTTTTTACAGCAATCACCTTGAAATTAAAACAACATGTTAACTTCATTCTGTGGCTCAATTACGACAATACCAAATGTATATTGTTGATTTGTATATTTTACTACTTTTACAAGGAAAAAACAAAGTGTAAAAAATAAAATTTATTTTGTGTCGCCAAATTCTGAGAGCCATAACTTTTTTATTTATTCGTCGATTGAGCGGTATGAATGCTTATTTTTTGCAGGACAAGCTGTAGTTTTTAATAGTACCATTTTTGGGGTACATGTTTTGGATCACTTTTTATTCTATTTTTTGTGGAAGATGAGGTTATCAAAAAACCTGTGATTCTCGTAGTTTACTTATTGTTTTATGGCGTTCACCGTGCGTGTTTAATAAAAAACAAAAACATTTCAGTTTTAAAAAACGCTCATACTTACCTAGGCCGTTGTCCGGTCCCTCTGGATGAAGCTACAGCCCATGTGACGAATTACAGGCTGCAGCGGTCATATGGGATAAAACGTCATCCCATATTGATTTCTTTTCCGCAAAAAAAAAAATTCTGAGGCGTGGGCATGAACTTTTCAAAATCTCATCCACTTTGCTGCTACTTTAAATGCTGCAGAATTTCCACACAGAATTCTGTTGCAGTAATTCTGCAGCATTTACGCTACATGGGAAATGTCAAGAACTTTGGTATCCTCAAATGCAGTCATGAAAACCATTAAACGGTCTCTCATGAGGACCGCCCCAGGAAATTAAAATCAGGAGCTACCTCTGCTGCAGAGGATAAATTTATTAGAGTAAATGTGTCCAAACTTTTGACTGGTGCTGTATATGTGGTGTGTGTATAATCTGTATATGTATATATTTGATATATGTGGTATGTATATGTGCTGCGTGTGTGTTTATATGTATATATGTGGTGTGTATGTGTATATACTGTATGCGGTGTATGTGTATATTTGTGTGTATATTTATTTGTGTGGTGTGTGTTGTATATACACAGTCGAGTCACATTAGGCTGGGTTCACACGAGCATGTTACGTCCATAATGGATGGAACGTATTTTGGCCGCAAATCCCGGACCGAACACACTGCAGGGAGCCGGGCTCCTAGCATCATAGTTATGTACGATGCTAGGAGTCCCTGCCTCTCCGTGGAACTACTGTCCCGTACTGAAAACATGATTACAGTACGGGACAGTTGTCCTGCAGCGAGGCAGGGACTCCTAGCATCGTACATAACTATGATGCTAGGAGCCCGGCTCCCTGCAGTGTATTCGGTCCGGGACTTGCGGCCGAAATACGTTCTGTCCATTACGGACCGAACATGCTCGTGTGAACCCAGCCTTATTATAACCACCTCCTACTTTCGACATCAGCAGCGCGTTGCCCATGAAGGAAGTGATGTGTCATGGGCTGGCTTGGTAGGTATATAAGGCGTGCGATAGGATGTCTGAACACACATCACTCGTTGTTGCCGTGGGTAAAAGGGGCGATTTATCAGAGTTGCAAAAAGGGATGATTATTGGCTTTCGGGCCAAGGGTGGCAGTATTTCTCAAATAGCGCAGTTTGTGAACTGTTTGCGTGCTGCTGTGGTGAAAGTGTTTAGTGAGTGGACAAATGGTACCATTGAGAATAACTGTTATGAAAACTGCGGAGCACCACGTGCCATTGGTGTGAGAGGTGAACGTCGGCTATGAAGGTGCGTGAGGGCCAAACGACACACTACAGTGGAACAACTCACCGTGAAAATCAACCTGGGGGCTACCAGACGTGTGTCTTAAGCAGTTCAGCGAACCCTACTGCGTATGGGGCTCAGAAGCAGATGGATGTTCACTGCTCCTATGCTAACAAAGGTGCATTGGAAAAAAAGGTTTCAATTTGCATGCCAGTATCGGAATTGGACCACCGATGATTGGCAAAGGGTTGCCTTCACCGATAAGTCACGTTTTCTGTTTTATCGAACCGATGGACGTTGGCATGTCAGACGAGAAACATCAGAGAACAAACACCTCACAGCCATTGCTGGAAGAACACGAGCTGGTGGTGGCAGCGTGATGGTCTGGGGAAATTTTTCATGCCATTCTCTATGCTCGCTCATCCACGTAGAAGGCACTCTGAACCGATTTGGGTATGAATCCATTGTTGCAGATCACGTCCACCCATACATGCTGTTTGTCTTCCCTAGGGCAGATGGAATCTTTCGGCAAAACAATGCGACATGTCACACGGCTGGAAATACCTGGCAGTGATTGGAAGAGCACGACCAAGACTTTCAAGTACTTCCCTGGCCTCCTAATACGCCAGACTTGACTCCAGCATGGCTCCAGATGCATGAGGCAACCTACCAGCACCTTATTGTGTTGCTCCCAGCCCGTCTAAACTGTACTCTTGTGTAGACCAGAGAAACCCCTTCAAAGAATGGAGGCTGTGATTGCCGCAAAAGGTGGCCAACTCCATATTAGCACCCAAAGTTTAAGATGTGGCCGGTGATTCCACTTCAGAAAAAGCCCATCGTCTGTGTCCATTTGTGGACACTGAACGTTACTGGCTTCGCCTGGTGTGGAATCCCCGGTCACAGAGTGTTCGGGGATTCCGCTTCAGGAGTTTCCCCTGATGTCACTGCCCACTGTCAAGCGCTCTGTCCAGAAGCGGAATCCCCAAACACACGGGGATTCCACTCCTTCAGGGAGCTAAAGTTGGGCTAGCACATAGCAGAGCAGGAAGATACCTCCCGCTCTGCTAGCGGCGCCATCGGCCATGGGAGGTGTCGCCGGGCCAGGGTGCTTTTAAAACAAGCAGGGGAAGGGAGCCAGCGCAGTGCTCCCTTCCACCTGCTGTACACCCCGGCCCTGCCACACAGTACCCCTGTATACAGCACCCCCACATTGTAGAAACTTACCTCCAGCGTACAGCCATTCGTTCGAATGGCATAAACTCCTCCTCCTCACATGCACTCTGTGCTGTGAGGAGAGAGTGAGCGACGACACGGCCGTCACTCGGGACACATTCCGGTGATGGCAGTGTTTTTTACCCAGCCCCATAGATTTCTATGGGGGCCGGGTGAACGGCCGAAAATAGGGCATGTCCCATTTTTTGACGGCCGTTTTTCCCAGCCCGTCAAAAAATCGATTGTGTGAATAGCCCCATTAGGGGTCTATTGTTCCTACTGCAGCCAGGTGACAGCCGTTTTATGAACGGCCGTCACCCGGCCGGGAAGCCCTGTCGTGTGAATAAGGGCTTAGGCTGGATTCATACAAGCATGTTCGGTCCGTAATGGACGGAACGTATTTCTGCCGCAAGTCCTGGACCGAACACACTGCAGGCCGAAATACGTTCCGTCCTCTACGGACCGAACATGCTCGTGTGAATCCAGCCTAATAAGGATAATTTATAAAGACAAAATATATGTTTCATTTCATCTAATCTATCTATCTATCTATCTATCTATCTATCTATCTATCTATCTATCTATCTATCTATCTATCTATCTATCTAATCTATCTAATCTATCTAATCTATCTAATCTATCTAATCTATCAATGAATAGGCTAGAGGCGGCGCAGGCGCAGTAAAAGCAGAAGGAGCGCGCTGTGTCGGGTGTTGCTCTTGCACATGCGCACTGGTGACGCAGCTGATCCCGTACAGAGCTCAGCTCCGTGACTGAGAGAAGCCGAGATCTGTGAGACAGGTAAGAAGCGGTGACCACACTCGTCCGTGTTCAGATATCTATGTGTGTACTACGGAAACCGAATAGAAAACGGTTATAATAACGTCCTGGGACGAGACAGGTCGCGCAGCCACTACAGCAGGCCGGCAGGTGATCCGGGCATCATCCAGACGTGGAAATCCTATGTGCAGAGACATAACTGACATTGTGAGTGGTGGAGCCAGCCCTGGCATAGAGTGAGACGTGACCGCTGAGGATGATGAGGGTGCTGCTACACACTGTCTCGATTATAACCATAGATATACTAGAAATCAAATGACAAGTTGTCAGGATATTATCAGCTGATGTTTTTTTTATATTAACCCCTGGTTAGGAAACTTGTGCTGTCTTGTGAGAGGTTTAGATCTGAAAAAAAATAAGATTTCCTAATAATTTATAGAAACTAGCCATTATGACGCCTGCCATTACTGTGAAATATCATTGTGTATGTGTATATATATATATATATATATATATGTGTGTGTGTCTGGTACCAGCAAAGACTTCAGGGTTCCCCGCTGGAGAAGAGGATTTTGTGAATTCCATAGAAGTTATTGATGAAGAGGAGGCTTTGTGGCAGTGGATGGGTTAATGGGCACCACGGTGTGATGGAGGAGCTGCTGGCCCTGACGTGCGCCGTGACTCACAGCTTAATCACATTGTCCCTTGTCTCTGTTCACAACGTACATTGATGTGTATTGCAGGGGGCTGAGCGGCCATCTGCTACATACAATTCACATTTAGGCCTTATTCACATGAACGTGTCCGTTTTGTGCACGTAAAAAACCCAGCGGTTTTCCTGCGTTGCAGTTCCGTGTGATATCCGTGTACGGTGAGTGTCTGTGTTTTTTATCTGCGTATGTCATCCGTATGTCACGCGTTTGATTCCAATGGGTGCGTGATGCGCAAAAAACGCACAAGTATAGGACGTGCAGTGAGTTTCACGCAGCGGACACACGCTGCGTGAAAAACACAATGTCTGAATGACCCCATAGACTTGCATAGGTCCGTGTGGCGTGCGTTTTTTTTTAACGCGCGTAACACGGACGTGAAATACACTCGTGTGAATAAGGCCTAACTGCACATCATCCATTAGGGATTCTATTGATATTTATATTGTTATATATGTGGCCAGATCTGGAGAAAAAGTCAATTATCCAGGCAATCAAGGACCACTGTGGGGAAAAAAAGCTCTACGCAATTGTCTATGTAGATATAGACAATAAAAATCCTTTAATTCGGCACCCGAGTCTAGAAATCCTGGTCATTTGGCGTGCCACAAAGAAAGTCCGCCACACAACTGCTGGAGAACCATAAGATGACATTGATCCACAGCTGAAGTGCGGGGGGAGCAACTAATGTGTATATAAAAACGCCTAATCATATTGAACTGACAATGATTTGGCAATACGTGGTATTAGAAGTGTGTGTGTGAATAAAATATATAAACTTCCTATAACTACATGATCTTATAACTGTAAAACGGCCTTCGGTTACATCATAGGAAAGCTGGGTGATAACAAGTTTAACCACAGTTGCCACTACAGCCTTGAAAGGGGTTGCCCTCCAGCTTTCCAAGTCTCCTGAATGGCAGATCTACCTGGCTCCCACGTATCAGCATTAGTGGGCAGATTTGACGTTCAGGATTCCTAGTTGACGTCCCCTGTGCTACCTGTGAGTGGCTGTCGCCCAACTTTCCCATATTCAGATATGAGATAGTTTAACCCCTTCCCGTCGTAAACAACTTTCAGATTTTCATTTTCGTTTTTTCCTCCCCACATTCCAGAAGCCATAACGTCTTTATTTTTCCGTCGATATAGTACTATGAGGGCTTGATTTTTGCAGGACGAGTTGTAGTTTTTCGTAGCACCATTTATTTTGCCGTATAACGTACTAGGAAACGGGGGGAAAAATTATTTGTGGGGTAGAAAATGAAAAAAACAGCGATTCCTCAATGGTTTTTTGCGCGCCGTTTTTACGGAATTCACTGTGCAATTAAAACAACACGTTAACTTTATTCTGTGGGTCAATACGATTACGGCGATACCAAATATATATAATTTTTTCTATATTTTATTACTTTTACATGTAAAAAGTGTAAAACAGAAAATGTATTCTGCGTCGCCAAATTCCAAGAGCCACGACTTTTTTATTTTTCCGTCGATTAAGTGGTATGAGGGCTTATTATTTGCGGGATAAGCTGTAGTTTTTAATAATACCATTTTGGGGTACATGCAACGGTTTGATCAGTTTTTATTTCATTTTTTGTGGGAGATGAGGTGACCAAAAAATAGACATTCTTGCATTTACAATTTTTTTTTTTTTTTTTTACGGTGTTCACCGTGCGGGTTAAATAAAGATATATTGTAATAGTTCAGACTTTTGCGGACGCAGCGATACCAATTATGTTTATTTATAAAAAAATTTTTTTACTATTCTCTAGGGGGAAAATGGGAAAAGGGGCTTTTTTTTTAACTTTAAATTTTTAGATTTTTTTTTTTTTTTTTTTACACCAAAAAAAACTTTATTTAAAGAGGCTCTGTCACCAGATTTTGCAACCCCTATCTGCTATTGCATGTGATCGGCGCTGCAATGTAGATAAGAGTAACGTTTTTATTTTTAAAAAACGAGCATTTTTGGCCAAGTTATGACCATTTTTGTAGTTATGCAAATGAGGCTTGCAAAAGTCCAAGTGGGATATTGTATTGTAGTGTATTGTACCAGCGATTCAACACTGCGGTATGTTAGTCCACAGTCTAGTGTAAACTCTGCCGTTGGTTGGTCAGTCCACACTCTAGTGTAAATCCTGCCGCCGGTCGGTTGGTCAGTCCACACTCTAGTGTAAACCTTGCTGTCGGTTGGTCAGTCCACACTCTAGTGTAAACCTTGCTGTCGGTTGGTCAGTCCACACTCTAGTGTAAACCTTGCGGTCGGTTGGTCAGTCCACACTCTAGTGTAAACCTTGCCGTCGGTCGGTCCACACACTAGTGTAAGCCCTGCCGTCGGTCGATCAGTCCACAGTCTAGTGTAAACCCTGCCGTCGGTCAGCCCACAGTCTAGTGTAAGCCCTGCCGTCGGTCAGCCCACAGTCTAGTGTAAGCCCTGCCGTCGGTCAGCCCACAGTCTAGTGTAAGCCCTGCCGTCGGTCGGTCAGTCCACAGTCTAGTGTAAACCCTGCCGTCGGTCAGCCCACAGTCTAGTGTAAACCCTGCCGTCGGTCGGTCAGCCCACAGTCTAGTGTAAACCCTGCCGTCGGTCGGTCAGCCCACAGTCTAGTGTAAACCCTGCCGTCGGTCGGTCAGCCCACAGTCTAGTGTAAACCCTGCCGTCGGTCGGTCGGCCCACAGTCTAGTGTAAACCCTGCCGTCGGTCCACAGTCTAGTGTAAACCCTGCCGTCAGTCCAGTCTAGTGTAAATCCTGCCGCCGGTCAGTTGGTCGGTCCACACTCTAGTGTAGATCCAGGAGATAGTGAGATAAAAAATGGAATATCCGAGGGCGCAGCTGTACTGGAAATTGCTTTTATTTGTACAACACTTGTACCTAACCTGACGAAGAGGCCGGTACGGCCTTGAAACACGTTGTTGTACAAATAAAAGCAATTTCCAGTACAGCTGCGCCCTCGGATATTCAATTTTTTATCTCCCTATCTCCTGGATCTACATAGTGGATTTTTACCAATCTTCAAACCGGAATTTGGGCTGCAACTGTCTCTACCTAAGTCTAACTTGGACACGCACCTTGGGATGTTATGCTCCGAGCATAACAACATCAGGTCAGCACAATTGACCACTTTTTTCCTTTTGTTCTCACCTAATACAGGCTCATGCACTATGTGCGCTTTGTTTCCTTTTTCCCTATAGCGTGATCACACTCTAGTGTAGACCTTGCTGTCGGTCGGTCCACACTCTAGTGTAAACCTTGCCGTCGGTCGGTCCACACACTAGTGTAAGCCCTGCCGTCGGTCGGTCAGTCCACAGTCTAGTGTAAGCCCTGCCGTCGGTCGGTCAGTCCACAGTCTAGTGTAAGCCCTGCCGTCGGTCGGTCAGTCCACAGTCTAGTGTAAGCCCTGCCGTCGGTCGGTCAGTCCACAGTCTAGTGTAAGCCCTGCCGTCGGTCGGTCAGTCCACAGTCTAGTGTAAGCCCTGCCGTTGGTCGGTCAGTCCACAGTCTAGTGTAAACCCTGCCGTCGGTCAGCCCACAGTCTAGTGTAAGCCCTGCCGCCGGTCGGTCAGTCCACACTCTAGTGTAAACCCTGCCGTCGGTCGGTCAGTCCACAGTCTAGTGTGAACACTTATATTTATTTTATACGTAGTAAGGTTGGTTTTTAAATGTACAACCACAAATATAATTTGGCTCCTAAATTAGTAGACCAGAGGCTCTGCAGTATTCAGTGATGGCTGTAAACATACTGTACATATCCCATTTAGACGGGCCTGTTCACATAAGCGTTGCACTTCCGTCTGAGGTTTCAGTCAGGTTAACTTCTCAACGGAAAAGCAAACGGAAACCTTAGCTTCAGTTTCCCTCACCATTCATCTCAATGGTGACGTAAATGTTGTTAATGGTTTTTGTTGGTCACCGTTGTGACAGGGTTCCGTTGTTTTGACGGAACCAATAGCACAGTCGACTGTGCTATTGATTCCGTCAAAACAACATAAACCTGACCAACGGAAACCATTAACAACGTTTCCGTCACCATTGAGATCAATGGTGAGGGAAAATGAAGCTAAGGTTTCCGTCTGCCTTTCCGTTGAGGGGTTAGCGCCTGTTCACATCACCGTTAGTTTCCGCTGAGGGGTTCCGTCTAAGGTTTTCATCGGACTAACCCCTCAGCAGAAAATCAAACTGAAACCATAGCTTCCGTTTCCCTCACTATTGAACTCAATGGTGATGGAAACCTAGCTAATGGTTTCCGTCTGTCACTGTTGTGACAGGGTTCCGTCGTTTTGACTTAATCAACAGCGCAGTCGACTATCCTCAGCGGAAACGACTGTGATGTGAACACCCCCTTACCTGACGGAAACCACCGACGGAACGCCTCAACGGAAGGGCAACGCTGATGTGAACAGGGCCTAACCGCTGTGACTGGAGACTATGATATCTGGTCTGGTCTGACAGGTGTTGTATCAGCAAGTCACAATTTAATTTCCTTTTTGTGTTTACATTTCAGATCATGTAAAATATCAAAGTATTTGTCCAACACCCATCAAGCTGTAAACGCTTTGTTGGAAAGGTATGATCCTGTGGAGACGTTTAACCCCTTAATGACCGGGCCATTTTGCACGTTAATGACCAAGGATTATTTTTTGTTTTTTCACGGTCGCATTCCAAGAGTCGTAACTCTTTTTTTATTCCGTCGACATAGCCGTATAAGGGCTTGTTTTTTGCGGGACGAGTTGTATTTTGTAATTGTACCATTTTTAGATGCTTATAACATATTGATTAACTTTTATTAACTTTATTTTAGGAGAGAATTGAAAATAAGCAGCTATTCCAGCATTAATTTTCACGTTATAAATTTACGCCGTTTACTATGCAGCGTAAATAACATGTTCACTTTATTCTATGGGTCGGCACGATTACGGGGATACCAAAAATGTAAAGGTTTTATATGTTTTTTCTACGTTTGCACAATAAAAAGCCTTTTAGAAAAAAATTACTTGTTTTTGCATCGCCGCATTCCAAGAGCCGTAACTTTTTTATTTTTCCGTCGATGTGGCCGTACGTGGGCTTGATTTTTGCGGGACAATGTGTAGTTTTTATTAGTACTATTTTGGGGTACATAGGACTTATAGATTAACTTTTATTTTATTTTTTATGGGGGGAATGGGAGAAAAGAGAGAATTTTGACGTTGTTTTTTGCGTTTTCTTTGGACGCCGTTCATCCGGCGGTTTAATTAATATGTTCATTTTATTGGTCAAGTTGTTACGATCGCGGGGATACCATATATGTGTATGTGTTATTTGTTTTGACCGTTTTACTAAATAAAACCACTTTTTGGGCCAAAAAAGTAGTTTTATTTGACTTTGACTGTAATTATTTATTTATTTTTTTCACAAACTTTATTTAACTGTTTTACATTTTTTTAGTCCCACCAGGGGACTTCACTATGCGATGTGCCGATCGCATATATAATGCTTTGGTATACTTCGTATACCAAAGCATTATTGCCTGTCAGTGTAAAACTGACAGGCAACCTGTTAGGTCATGCCTCCGGCATCGCCTAACAGGCAGTTGCTGAAGGCAGACCTGGGGGTCTTTGTTAGACCCCCGGCTGTCATGGAAACCCGACGGCGACCCGCGATTTGTTTGCGGGGGCGCCGATCGGGTGACAGAGGGAGCTCCCCTCTCTGTCAAACACATTAAATGCCGCTGTCACTATTGACAGCGGCATTTAATGGGTTAAACTGCCGGAATCGGCGCGCGCTTCGATTCCGGCAGTTGCAGCAGGAGCCAGGCTGAGTATAACAGCCGTGCTCCTGCCGCTGATCGCGTGGGTACAGTCTCAGTACCCGCGCCATCACAGGACGGATATATCCGTCCTCCTGCGCGAACTAGCAGCTGCTGAGGACGGATATATCCGTCCTTCGGCGTTAAGGAGTTAAAGGGAATGTGTCGCTAGAATTTTTTTATTTTTTTTTTTCAGTTAAGCAATTATTATTTAAGTGATTATACATTGTTTTAATTTTTTCACAAATCAAGAAATATTATAAATTAGATTCTAATTTATAACATTTCCATGTGCTGGCCACTAGAGGGAGCAGTTCCCAAAATTGCAGCATGGTCAATGTGGTAAAGCAACCTCATTGATTTATGCTGCAAATTTGGGGTGAACACACTCTCTCTAGGTTCCTCACACAATCCCCCCTCCCTTCTTCTAGCTAGTGCCAGGAGAAGGAGGGGTTTGAATCTTCAAACCTCCTACACTGTGTGCCGCCATTTTCTGAGCGACTGCACAGTGTCGGAGTATTAGGGTATGTGCACACCCTACGATAACGATAACGATAATACGATAACGTCAATTACAGCTGAAATTACCGAGCTGTTTCAAGAGAAAACAGCTCCTGCATTTCAGACGTAATTGCTCGTACTCACATTTTGTGTGTGTGTGTGTGGAAGATTAGATACAGGACTCAGCAGACAGTATAACATGAACATACACGAACATAATACATACATCATATACACAAACATAAATTACCTGCTCCTGCCGCCGCCTCCGCTCCTATTCCTTGCGCCTTCGCTTCCTTGAACATGCGGCCGGAAGTCGTCATCTTACTGTCCAGCAGCGGCTTCCGGTCCACATGAAAAAGGTGCCGGATTTGGCTCTGCTAACGAGCTTCGTTTTGGTCTGTGTGGGAGCGGCGCATGCGCCGTTCCCACACAGACGGCGTACGCTTCAGAGAATGGAACGGCTCCCGTTCGCATTCTCTATGGGGATGTATGTGCCGTATTCCATCTCTGTATGTGTCGTTAATCGACACATACAGAGGTGAAAAACAAATGGCAGCCCCCATAGACAAGTAAAAGTAAGAACAAAGTAAAAAGTAGAACATGAGAACACAAATAAATAAAATTTATGTTAATATCATATTAAAATCAATATGATTAAAAAAAATAAAAAATTTCATGGCACCTTCCCTTTAAGAGAGTATTGCTGACCTTATGATATGCTGATGCACATTGGTAACCCAGCAGTAGTATAATTATTTCAGGGCAGTTGTGGTGTTTTCTGTATTGTATTATGTTCGCCATTTTATGTTTCATACGTCTGTTTTATGATCGTCAAAGCGAGAGTCTTTCTGTTATCCACTAGAGACTCTTTATACTTAGGAGATTTTTGTAGAAAAGGGTTAAACGACAGGTGATTGTGCTCTAAATATACCCTGGGGTCATGTTTCAGTCTGTGTAAAAAGATATAGCACTCAGCGTGCACTGGTAAGGATCTGGGCAACCTCTGCCGTATAGATTAGTATGTGTATAACGTTCCCATACGTATCTGTAGGGGCAAGCTTTGTCTAAAGGGTGCACTTTTGGAATATGTTTGTCAGGTTTATATCGTCTTCATCACCTCAAAAAACACATATACGCAGTGATCCTCTTTTTTTTTTTTTCATGACGTTTTGCACATTCCAGTTTTGAAAAAAAGGGGGAAAAGAAAAGGTTAAGAAATAAAGTATATAGAACCCATACTAACTTACATGCGGTTTTATCAAAAGTAGTGCAGGGGGAGGCGTCTTCCAGACCAACCAATCGGATTCCAGCTCTCAATTTTCAGAGGCCCTTTTGAAAATGAAAGTAGCGACCTGATAGTTCTTCCCTTTTCCTAGTCTAGTCTATGCAACATGTTAGGCTACATTCACACGACAGTGAAAAAAAATGGCCATTAAAAATTGATCAACTGTCAGTTTTTCATGGCTAATTTGCATCAGTGTGTCTCCAAATTTTTATCCATTTCCTGTCCGTCTGTCCGTTTCTAATGGCCGTTTGCCATCCGTTTTTCAAGGGCTTTAAAAAAAAATAAAAAAATATGTATTTCATTTGTCAGGGTTTTCTTTGTCCCAATGTAGGTGCAGCAATGTCACTGTAGATAGTGCCACTGTAAATAATGCCCACATAGGGCCAGTGCCCACATAGTACCACAGCGCCTACTGTAGATGATGCCATAGTGCCCACATTTAAAGTGCCAGTGTCCACATAGTGCCACAGTGCCCATTATAGATAGTGCCCACATATAAAGTGACACAGGGCCCATTGTAGATAGTGCCAGAGCCAACATAGTGCCACAGTTCCCATGTAGATAGCGCCAGTGTCCCCTGTAGATAGTGCCACACCTCCCATATATTGCCACAGTGCCCCTGTAGATAGCGCCACTGTAGCTACCTGTAGGAGCGGAAACCCCCTGCCATATATGGACAGCGACGTCAAGGGCATTCCCAAGACAGGAGTCCCCAGCCAGGCATCTTTTGTTTCTCTGGCCGGGGACTCCCTCCGTAGTTGAAAGTCCTGACTTTACTGTTCATATATGGACAGTGCTGTCAGGGGCTTCCTCAGGCTCAGCGCTCAAAGTAGCGCTGTGTGCGGGGAGTCCTCGGCCAGCATCCGTTTTTACCGGCCGTAACAAGGATTGATTTCTGAAAAATGGCCCATAAAAACGGATCCATTGACTTCTATGGGAGTCGTCTGGCCATGAAAATGGCCAAAAACATAACGTCCTATTTTTTTGATGGCTGGTATTCACGGGCTGTTAAAAAAAAAAAAACAAAAAAAAAACTCCCATGTGAATACACCCATAGAACATCACGGTTCTGAAAATGACCTTGTGACGGCCGCTAAAAAGACTTCCGTCACACGGCTGTTTTTCACTGTCGTGTGAATGTAGCCTAAAGGGGCTGTCCCGTCAGGAAAACCAATGTCCATATGGCCTTTTTTTTCTTCAACTGTATTTTTATTGAATGGAGATTTTTCAGTTACAGAAATAGAACGGAAAAGAAAGACGTAAAAAATAATGACAAAAGCATAAACAATAGGTAGCACTGAGCGTGTTATAGCAACTATAACCAGTAGAATATGCAGAAAGTCACATAATCATAAGATAGCCAGAATCCCAATCCAGCATAATTAGTGTACATTCGATATGTGAATAGTAATAGCCAGGGCCGGCGTCCGCACCCGGCGAACCCGGGCAAGTGCTGGGGCCCACTACCCTTGGGGGGCCCACTCGGCCGCCAGGTTCAGTCGCTGCCGTGGTCACGGCTTTTCTGTCCATATATGGACAGTGATGTCGGGAGGAGAGAAGGAATCCCAGGCAGAGAGCTAGCAGCTCTGCTCCCTCCGGCACTCCGTCTCTGGGGAAGCCCCTGACATCACTGTCTCGGGCATAGCGCTAGCAGCTCTTCTCCGGAAGTCCATCTCTGGGGAAGTGGACAGTGAGAGTGATGTCAGGAGCAGAGCAGGAGTCCCAGGCATAGTGCTAGTAGTATGGCCCAGGAGTATGGCTCTGGGGTTGCCCCTGACAACGCTGTCCATATATGGACAGTGACGTCAGGGGTTTCTCCTGAAGTGGAATCCCCAGCCAGAGCATCGGTAATGCTCTGGCTGGGGATTCCACTCCTAGAACCCCAAAGGTGCTACCTACAGGGAGGGTGGCTGTGTGGCACTACCTGGGAGGTGGGGGGCTGTGTGGCACTACCTGGGAGGTGGGGGGCTGTGTGGCACTACCTGGGAGGTGGGGGGCTGTGTGGCACTACCTGGGAGGTGGGGGGCTGTGTGGCACTACCTGGGAGGTGGGGGCTGTGTGGCACTACCTGGGAGGTGGGGGTCTGTGTGGCACTATCTACAGGGGGCACTACATTTATGGGGTACAAACTGGGGGCCTAACTTCTATATAGGAGTATAAACACGACCTAACGTCTATATGGGGGCACAAAGTGACGTTTTCTGCGACTTTACTGCCGCCGTAGGTTCTCCTGCAAAGGGGCCTACTAATTCTGTGTCGCCCAAGGATCCACATAAACCTTGAGCCGGCCCTGGAAATGGCAAATCGGGTGGTATGTAACAGGAGAAATTTTACACATGTAATAAGGGTATGTGCACACACAAAACAAAAAAACTTCTGTAAATACGGAGCTGTTTTCAAAAGAAAACAGCTCCTCATTTTCAGGCATTTTTTATTCAAAGTCACGTTTTTTGCTGCGTTTTTTTTTATGGCCGTTTTTGGAGCGATTTTTTTCTATGGAGTCAATGAAAAACTGCTACAAAAACGGCCCACGAAGTGACATGCACTTCTTTTTCGTGTAAAAAAACGGCCCGTCGGAACAGAACGCCGTTTTCCCATTGAAATCAATGGGCAGATGTTTGCAGGTGTCCTGCTTGCGACTTGTCGGCCGTTTACGGCCCGAAAAACGGCCGAAAGTATGCTAGTCTATGGGGCAGTGCAGACTGTCAGTGATTTTTGCGCATCGTGCGTCCGCTGCGTAAATCTCACGACAGGTCCTAAATGGGTGCGTGAAAATTATGCATGCCACACGGAGGCACCTGCGTGATTCGCGCAACAGCAGTCAAACTATGATTGCAAACCGAAAAGCACCACGTGCTTTTCTGTTTATAAACATACAAAAAGAGTGTCATAATGATGGCGGCTGCGCGAAAAGAACGCAGCAGAGCACCATATGACCATGACACACGGAGCTGTCAAGTAACTTTTGCGCTCGCAAAACGCCGCGTTTTTTGCGTGCGCAAAAACGCACACGCTCGTATAAATCCTCCCTAAGAAGCACAACATGTAACATAGAAGACCGACAGAGAAGACACAGGACCCAGTAGGAGGGGAGAGGAATGGAAGGGATCTTAGCTCATCCTATTCATTTGGATGAGGTTTAGAGGAGAGGTGTCAGTAGGGCTGGGCAGTTAATTGAAATTCAGCGCAATTAATGTCATCTTGCCAATTTTGGTTTTAGCAATTATTTTTTCCAGGTTTAAACTGTATCTGCATCTTCAGGACGCAGATACAGTTGAATCCAATGGGAGATCAGGGGACCGTAAGGTCCCTGCTCTACCATTCACTATGTATCGCTGGACGTGAGGCAGTTATGTCATCGCGCCTCTCTGCACCGTGCCGCACAGACCAGAGGAGCAGAAGGATCTCCTCCACTCATGATAGGATTGAGGTTAGGTGAGTATTTATATTATTATTTTTATCAGGCAGCTGTGGGGGCATTATACAGCCTGGGGAAAACTATGGGGGAGTTTATACTGTGTGAGATGCATATATAGCATTAAACTGCGTGGAAGTTAGTTGTAGGGGCATCATACTATGTAGAGGCACCTATGGGGGCATTATACTGTGGGGAGGGCAGTTATGGGGGGCATTCTACTGTGGGGAGGGCAGTTATAGGGCATTATAATGTGTTTTGGCAGCTATGGGGGGAATTATACTGTGTGGGGGCAGCTATGGGGGCATTATACTCTGTGGTGGGTAGATATAGGGGCATTATACTGTGGGGGGCAGCTATGGGGCATTATACTGTGTGGATGCAGTTATAGGGGCAT
This sequence comes from Rhinoderma darwinii, assembly GCF_050947455.1. Classification (NCBI taxonomy): domain Eukaryota; kingdom Metazoa; phylum Chordata; class Amphibia; order Anura; family Rhinodermatidae; genus Rhinoderma; species Rhinoderma darwinii. The sequence goes on along the minus strand of NC_134693.1, from coordinate 96,044,191 downwards.
TATACTGTGTGTAGGGCAGCTATGGGGCATTATACTGTGTGGGGAGCACTATGGGGCAATATAATGTGTGGGGGCAGTGTCGAAGTATATTATATACAGTAGTATACAGCAGGTGGCGGGGATAAATATTCAGTTGCGTAGCATGCAAATAATGGCTGTGGTATGCAAAAGTGGTGTGGCCTAGATAATCGTTCAATAATCGTAATCGAGGTTACATGTTCAATTAATCGTGATTTTTATTTAGGTCATAAATGCCCAGCCCTAGATGTCTGTATTTACAGTTGACATGTAATTGAAAATACATCCCATGCGTCTCAAGTTTTCAGGAAATCGTCCAGTTCGTCAAAGATCACCGCTGTAAGATGTTCTAAGCATCTAATATCCTTAATTCTAGAGTATAAATCGGCGAGGGTTGGGGGCTAGATTGTTTCCATAAGCGGGCAATGAGGCCTCTGGCAGCTGTTGGGGTATGTTCACACGACCGTAAACGGCTGAAAAATAAGAAGCAAGACTCCTCCAAACATCTGCCCATTGATTTCAATGGGGAAAAAAACGGCCACGAAAAAGAAGTGCAGGTCACTTCTTGGGCCGTTTTTGGAGCCGTTTTTCATAAACTATTAAAAAAAAGTCCAAAAACGGCCGTAAAAAAACGCCACGAAAAACGCGAGTGGCTTAAAAAGCTTCTGAAAATCAAGAGCTGGTTTCCCTTGAAAACCGCTCCGTGTTTACAGGCGTTTTTGAGTTTGTGTGTGAACATACCCTTAGGATGTGTAGGATGAGTTCAAGTGTGGCTTTCCCTAATGGGGAGGGGAAGACGTTCAGTAGGTATGAAAGAGGATCTAGTGGTACGTCTAATTGGAGGGTGTTGGATATTAGTTGTTTAACGTCGTCCCAGAAGTGATGTATTCTGGGGCAGTTCCAGAAAATATGTATTAGAGACCCTCTAGCGGTTTGACATCTCCAGTACATAGGCGGTGTCGTTGGATTCACATGGAGAAAGAATTCAGGGGTGTGGTACCAGTGCATCATCATTTTATATTGGTTCTCCCTATATATCGTGCATAAGAAAGTTTTGGTGGCTCTTCTCCAAATAGTCTTCCACGTAGCAGTGGAAATCTATTTTCCCAGATATCCTTCCCATCGTTGCCTGTAAGAGTGCCTGAGCGTATGATCTGGTGTTGGGTTTAGCAAGATCTGGTAAATAGCAGAGATTAAACCTTTGGAGGTGCCTATTCTACATATCTCTCGAACTAGGTGGTAGGAATGGATAATGGTTGACCCCGAAAGAGAGAGTTGGCGTAATGCATTATCAGTATATAGTGGAATTTACTCTGTATGGGCAGAGAGAACCTGTCTTGGAGCCAGTCAAAAGGGTGTAACTTTCTGGTAAGAAAAAAGGAGAAATGATCCAGCGCTGTGTCGGGATAAAAAGGATACGTGGATCCCACTTTTATTGGCAATAGAAGATATAAAATGTAGAACGAGACGCAGTCCCAGGATGGTTGATGGTGTTGTGGTCAGTTATATCTAAGTAAGTCTTTGTTGAACCAGGCTCTAGATAATTGAGTTGTCTGGCCATCTGGAAAGTGCGGGTGGTATAGAAACGATGTCAGGGGGGAGTTTGTTGAACTAAGCGGAAATCGTCTGGAGCACATCTTCCATATATCGCTGGTATGTAGCATGGGTCCCATTAGGAGGGGAGTATGGGTTGTTCCATAGTAGAGAATTCGGTGTGAGGGGGCTAACCATAATTTTTCAATTTCCATCCATTTGGTATAGGCTGGGAGTGTGGAACAGGCTGGGATACTCCTTAGGTGTGAAGCTCAATAATAATAGAAAATATTCCGAACTGCACGGCCCCCCGACTGTCAGCCATCATGACCGATTTCGCAATGCGGTGTATCTTCCGTGCCCATATAAAACACTGCTTGGGCTGCTTGTTTGACTTTCAGATCCCCCATGGGAACAGGAATAGAAAGTGTTTCAAACAGGTAGAGTAGTTTCGGTAGCACAGTCATTTTGACTGCAGAAATAAGGCCAAAGAAAGACCGCGGTGATGTGAACAGGATCTAAATGTAAAAAAAAATAAAAAATCGCACAATACAGGCACAAGAGTATCAGAGAATGAGAAAATCAGTACTACTCCAGTTATGGAGGGAAAGGTGAATTCCTGGGGTTAAGGGGTGCCAAAATATAATGGCACGTTCAAACAAATTTAAGGGAAAAACATAAGCAAATAGTCCTCAACCTCTAAAAGAAGACATTTAAGTTATTCATGGCATAAAATATAGTAATGTAGATTCAGCAAGTCCTCGAGAAGACAAGTAGAATTGGTAGCCAGTATGCGGTTTCCGTAGATACTAGGAAGCGGTATAATGGCCCCGCCAGTCCACAAGTTGGGAAAGTCAGCGCTTAGGAGACACCCTAGGCGATGTTCCTGATGATTCCAAAGAAGGAGGTCACCGTCGTTTGTTCTGGCCTGGACCCCACTCAGGTGGAATGGGAGGTAATGGAGCAGTTATTTCCCAGTCCAAGATATCTGGAATAGGAACGTCTAGGTCAGCACAGAAAGAGGATAGGTTCTGGTATGATTTCAAGGTCGCCGAAACGACAATTTTTCCGAGCTATTGGAGCAAACGGGAATCCCCAGCGATACAGAATTTGTGAGTCCCGTAGTAAAGCGAGGAGTGGACGCAGGTGTCTGCGTTTGTTCAATGTAATCCAGGACAGATCCGGATACAATTGCAATGGGGCACAATCAAGTTGCGTAGGCTGCGGGCTTTGGACATGATGCGTTCTTTGGTTTCATAATCATGGACACAGCAGTTAACGTCTCTAGGATTAGAATCAGTCCCTTTTAGGTTTGAGTGCACGGTGTGCTCTGTCCAACTTTATATGGTGGGAGGTAGGCTCTCCCAGAACAAGATTAAATATGGCTTCCAGAGTGACCCATAAGTCTTCGTCCCCCGTTGTCTCAGAAAGGCCGCGTACCGTGATGTTGTTTTTACGGCCCCTTTTCTCAAAGTACTCCAAGTGTCGGTTAGTGTCCATAAGTTCCATCCCATGGACGTGTATAGTCCCTTGAAGTCGAGAAATATAATGACGGGTGTCGTTGTGAGCCTTTTCCAGGGCATCTACCAGGGTAGTGAAGTTTAAGATCTTTGCGAACAACCGCTATTTCAGTCTTGCATGTTTGGGTGACCTTAGTCACAAGTCCATTTTTGTGGGCAAGTCATGGAGGAATGCCAGCCAGGATGGGGGTGAAGAGGGCAGCTGGCGGGGTAGTAGAGGATCAAGAACCTGGTTCAGTGGGGGCATTTAATGCGTTCTCTCTAGATGCATATCTGCTCAGGGATGGAGTAACCTCAAGTTCAGCTTGAGTATCCGACCACTGCAGGGAGGCCAGTAATGGAGGAGGCGGTTCAAGCAGAGGAGAATCAGGGTGTGAGATGGGGTCTCTGCAGGACCGCGTGGGCGCTGTGGTAATGGCGGTGGCAACGGCGGTTGCGCCTTAGGTAGGAGATGACAGGCCGAGAGAGGAGGGGATGAAGTGAGGGAATGTACCTGGTCTCCTGTGTCTTCCCCTGCCGGGTGGAAGGCTTCAGCCCCTGCAGAGAGAGCTGATACGTGGGCTCTGGTCCTCATGGCTGTAGGGTGTCTCGAGGATTCATCCTCTGAGGATGTGGATGCCGCCGGGGACAAGTGAGTCCCATGCTGGCTCTCAGTCGCTGCTCGTGCTGCCGATGTGGAGTGAGAGTCACGTGGCAAGGGGCTATGGCGGACGACTCCTGCTGTGTGGGAAGAAACCAGTCCCGGGGTGCGGGCCGATCATTGCGGTAATAGGTACGACTCCATGGAGGGACAACCACTTGGAGGCGCAGCAGGTTGTGACAAAGGTTTCTGGCCGCTTTTTTTTCCCCCATGAGAAACGTAGGAGGACGGCTATGCCCAGATATATAGAGGGTTAGGCGAGGAGCTAAGGCTTCAGGCGTCCATGCACTTAGATGCCTTCCGGCCACGCCCCTTCCATATGCCCTTTTTAAGGTGGATCCACACCTGTCAGATTTGTTGAAAAAATGTCTGTGGAAAATCTTTTCCATTCATCTCAATGTGGTTGTTTCTGCATGGATTTCTGCAAGTTTTATTCAGATGAAGGCCTTGTTCACACAGTGCAGATTTGTTCTAGATTTTGCATGCATTTTTTTTTAAGCCAAAACCAGAATTGGATCCAGTAGAGCAGACCTATAAGGTCTTCCTTTATATATTTCTTCTCTTTAGGTTCTGTTCCTGGTTTTGGCTTAAAAAATACCTGCAAAATCTGCAGGAAATCTGCACTGTTTGATCGAGGTAATGTGGGACTGATTTTCAGTCGCAGAAATTTCTGAAACAAAATCTGAAGCGTGTGAATCCACCCTTAAGGCCCTGTTCACACTGAGTTTTTTTGACGAGTTTTTTGGGGCAGAAACCGCGCCCAAAAACTCCTCAAAAACCGCCCGAAAATGCCTCCCATTGATTTCAATGGGAGGCAGATGAGTTTTTTTACCACGAGTAAAAAAAACTAGTCGTGGTAAAAAGAAGCAACATGACCCATCTTGAGGCGGTTTCCGCCTCCAAAACCCCATTTCAATGAGTCAGAAAGAGGAAAAAAAAACCTCGACGAGTGTTTTGACGAGTTTTTGTCAAACCACTGTGCAAAAACCTACTGGAGCAGTTTTTGCAGGAGGAATTTTCCTCCTGCAAAAAACTCTGTGTGAACACAATAGGCCTCCATTCACACGAGCGTGGCGTTTTTGCGCACGCAAAAACGCGGCGTTTTGCCTGCGCAAAAGCCACTTAACAGCTCCGTGTGGCAGCAGCATATGATGCGCGGCTGCGTGCTTTTCGCGCAGCCGCCATCATTATGGCACTCCATTTGGATGTTTGTGAACAGAAAAGCACGTGGTGCTTTTCTGTTTACATTCAGAGTTTGACAGCTGTTGTGCGAATCACGCAGTTCGCACGGAAGTGCTTCCGTGCGGCATGCGTGGTTTTCACGCACCCATTGACTTCAATGGGTGCGTGATTCGCGCAAAACGCCCAAAGAACGGACATGTCGTGTCTTTTTTTTCAGCGGACTCACGCTGAGTAAAAATCACGCACATGTCCACACGGCCCCATAGACTAATATAGGTCCGTGCTACGCGCGTGCAAATCAGGCGCTTTGCTTGGACGTTTTTCCAGTTCGTCTGAATAAAGCCTTAGGCTATGTTCACACAGAGTTTTTTGACTCGGAAACCGTCAAAAACGGCCCTAAAATGCCTCCCATTGATTTGAATGGGAGGCGGGGGCGGTTTTCTTCCACGAGCGGTAAAACCGCCTCGCGGGAGAAAGAAGGGACATGCCCTATCTTCGGGCGTTTACGCCTCTGACCTCCCATTGACTTCAATGAGAGGCAGAGAAAGCGTAAATCGGCGTGCAGGGAGAGGAAAATCTGCCTAAAACTTCCAAACTGAATTTTGAGGCAGAAATTCCGCCTGCAAAAAACTCAGTGTGAACATAGCCTTAGGGTACGAACACACAGCATTGATATTCTGCGTAAAAGTACACTACGTATCTGCCCTGGAAGCCAGAGGGAATTGTGGTGCGGTTATTCGGGCACATGTCCGTTGGGGAAATACTGAAGGAATTTAAAAAATATATATATTTATACTTACCACACGGGCATTGTCATGACGACACGTCCCTCTCTTGTGAGCATAGCCTGGCTTCCAGGGATGATGCTGTAGTTCATGTGACCGCTTCAGCTTTTAATTGGCTTCAGCAGTCACATCGGATGAAACCTCATCCCAGGAAACCGGACTGTGCTCAGAACAGATGATCGTATCGCTGGTACAATGACCAGGGGTAAGTATAAGCTTTTTTTAATTAATTTTAACTAAAAAAAATAAAAATGTTTTATTTTTTTTATATTCCATTTGAGATTTTTGTGGTGTAATTGCAGTGTTTTAGCTGCAAAATATGCAACACAAGGCGCTTTGTTGCAGGTTTTACCTACCATTGAATGGGGAAAGTCTGCCACAGAAGGACAGCGATTCTGCAGCATAAACTCACATGCTGCTGCTTAAAAGCCGCAACGCAGGTCAATTTATGATCCGTTTTTCAGCTGTATTTTCCCCCGCTGTGAGTGTGTGATATTTATTAAAATCTCATCCACACTGCTGCTAATGTACTACGCTGCAGATTTTCCGAATTCGTTGTGGAAAATCTGCAGTGTTTATGCCCAGTGTATTCTTTCCCTTAGGCCCCCTGCACGTGCTGCAGATTTTTTTGCACTTGCGCTTGCTACAGAAACAACCCCATTCAGATGAATGGAACTGATTTTCAATCCCAGAAATTTCTGCAACAAAATCTGCATTTTGTGCAGGGGGCCTCAGGGTGTATTCAAACGTTGAGGTGCGGTTCAAATCGAATTTAAAAACGCGATGGGATTTTACAGTGATTTGCTGCAGTTGCGATTTTTACAGGGGAAAGATTAATTTTACATGCTGCTTCTGCGATTACCCCCCCCCCCCAAATACCCCTTGCCATGTGTTTTGTTTTCATCTGGGTAATTCCTCCTGTATTTGTGTAGGACGAGAATGCGCAGTGAGATCCGCTATGTTCCTATAGTGGATCTCTCTCCCTGTGCAGTGGGTCTTGGACATGTCCGGTTTCGCCGGTCTCAAGGCACAGGGCGAACATTCACTTTGTGCACGTCACTTGCCCTGGCAGTAGTTTTGCAGGGTGCTGCTACTGACCGCTGCATTATGAGTATTTGGTACTTGTTGATCATATATTTATACTACAACCTGGGTGCAAACAAACACACTAAGGCTTTGTTCACATCTGCGCCAGGGCTCCGTTCCGTTGTTTCGCCTGAGCTTTCTGTCGGAACAGAGCACTGACTGACACAAACGGAAACCAGAGGTTTCCGTTTTCCATTACCGTTGATTTCAATGGTGACGGATCTGGTGCCAATGGTTTCCGTTTGTCTCAGTTGTGCAGGGGTTTCGGTCGGGTTCCGTGTTTTGATGGAATCAATAGCGTAGTCGACTACGCTATAGCTTCCGGCAAAACAACATATCCGGTGCACAACAGAGACAAATGGAAACCATGAGCACCGGATCCGTAACCATTGAAATCAATGGTGATGGAGATGGAAAACTCTGGTTTCCATTTGTGTCTGTTCAGGGTCCCGTTCTGACAGAAAGCTCAGACTCAACGTCAGAACGGGACCCCAACACAGATGTGAACGAATGTTACCGGTCCCCCATACTACTGCTTTGTACACTGCCGACAGGACCTGTACAGCTGCACTCAGGGAAAACAGTTTGTGATATCTCTTGAATGGCATATGTGACGTAGTTTCAGCATGCCCATTCTGCACTTGTGTGGGGTTCAGGGTTAGGGGGGGCCTACTTGAGATGCCGAATCGGAGAACCAGGAGCGACAACAAAGTTACATTGTGCCCTTGTTACACTTGCAGCTAAGCGTTTGTACAAGTATAGGATGTCATATCTCCTTTATGATTGTTATCTTTTGGATATTTTCCTCTTGCGAACTAGTTCATCCCCATATGTATACATATTTAGGAGAAGGAGCTGGGAGCCAGGAGGAGACAAATGGAGCTTTCTGGGAAATGTAGTTTCCAAGTCTGAAACGTTGGTCACGTGAGGGACTGCCCACTATGCTCAGTCAAGATCATTAGAGGATGAAGAAAACAGTGTAGGAAAAGGCCCTGTTCACACTGAGTTTTTTTACAGCGAGCGTAAAAACTACGTAGCGGTAAAAAGAAGCGGTTTCCGTCTCCAAAACCACATTTCAATCGGTCAGAAACGGGAAAAAAAAATGCCTCGACGACTGTTTTGACGAGTTTTTGTCAAACCACTGTGCAAAAAACGTCTGGAGCAGTTTTTGCAGGAGAAATTTTCCCCCTGCAAAAAACTCTGTGTTGCTTTGGGCATGTTAGATTATGTTTTCAATAGTTATAAAGGTAAAGGGCTTTTTGAAAAAAATTTGATTCTGGGAAAAGCCCTTTAAGGTCTTTTCACACATTGCGTTTGAGGTGCCATTAAAAACGCATAGAAAAAAAGCATTTGTTTTTACCACGTTTTCAATGTGGTTGCGTTTTTTAAAGCAACCGCATAAAAAAAACCGCTCCAAATTGCGGTAAAAACACATGCAGTTTTTTATTTTATGTGGTTTTAACCACACCTCAATTGCAGCATATGAACGGAGCTTGTCTGTGATGAGACAACCCCTTTACATATATATTATTGTTATAATGTATTGTTAACAATGACTAGTTTTTGAGATCTGGTCAACAGAGCGCAATAAACAGTACCGGCATCAGGCCCTGAGATTAGCCTTCAGGAACTGACTGACTCTAAAGTGCTAATTTCAGAACATTGGCACTTTAAGGGGCATCAGCGGTGCTGACTGTTGAAGACCTGTTAACAGGCAGGGCTTTCCTGAGGCCCCATGCACACGACAGTATTTTTCATCAGTAAATACTGACAGTAATTACGGACACAATCATTTCTATTGGCCACGGACACCTATCAGTATTTTTACTGATGGGTGTCCGTACTGAAAAAATCATAGAACCTGTCCTATTCTTGTCAGTAATTACGGCAAGGGCTCTCCCATAGAAGTCTATGGGAGCTTCCGTAAATACCGACGGTATACGGATGTGTATCCGTATACCGTCCGTGTTTGCTGAAGCTTTGCTAGGCACATGTTGATGACCTCATTTGAAACCTCCCTTTATTTGTAAGGATCCGTATATACGGATGGAATACGGACCGTATTTACACCCTTCAGTATATACTGATGAAATAAGGATTCCTACTAAGGCCCCATGCACACGACCGTGCCCGCAATCACGGCCTGCGATTGCGGGCACGGCCGGCCGCCGACTGACAGCCGCATTTTCGGGCCGTGCTCCCATACAAAGTATGGGAGCACGGCCCGCAAAATGCAAAAGAACGGACATGTTCCATAATTCCCGGAACATTTCCACGGCACGGACACCCTTCCGTAGTGCTACGGAAATGTGTCACTGTTCAATGAAAGTGAATGGCTCCGTTTTTGCGGACCGCAATTGCGGTCCGCAAAAACGGAGGTTTTTCACGGTCGTGTGTATGGGGCCTAATCCGTATTTACTGACAGTATTTCAGAATAGATGAAAATACTGTCGTGTGCATGGGGCCTAAGGCCCCATGCACACGACCGTGCCCGCAATCACGGCCCGCGATTGCGGGCACGGCCGGCCGCTGACTGACAGCCGCATTTTCGGGCCGTGCTCCCATACAAAGTATGGGAGCACGGCCTGCAAAATGCGAAAGAACGGACATGTTCCAAAATTCCCGGAACATTTCCACGGCAGGGACACCCTTCCGTAGTGCTACGGAAAGGTGTCAGTGTTCAATGAAAGTGAATGGCTCCGTTTTTGCGGACCGCAATTACGGAGGTTTTTTGCTGTCGTGTGCATGGGGCCTTAGGAAGCACCTTCCAGTCAAATCTGTTCCCCACCCCCTCCAAACTCTGATCTTCTGACAGTGGCACTAAACCACAGGCCTACAATTAAGTTTGAGCATTAAACATACTATGTTATTTTAGTCCTTAATAAAAAAAAAAATCAATAGAAATAAAAAAGGGGAAACCCACTTTAATCTATCCGGCCCCTTTTAATTGAAAGAAGGATTGATAATCTGGGTTATTCAATGTAGTATTTGTAGACCATGAGAACTGGAGTGAATTTGATAATACGCAATCAGCAAGGCACGCAGCTTCGATAATAACCTCCTTCTGCCAAACAGGCTTAGTGAAATACTGTAGCTGCAGGTTTGTGCACAGCGAGGGGGAGGGCGGAGATCAACGAAAGTAAATATTCGGAGCGCTGAAGCAGGATGTGCAGCTTAGGGAATTCTTTCCTGTGTTAATGCATGAACAACCAAGAAGGAAGGGGAGTGAAGCAAGAAGCATCCATGGTAGAAGTGAACCCCCCTCCAACGTGGAAGTAGGGACCTGGAGCAATAAGGCGCCTCCTGGGATAGTTCTGCTCCTTCCTATACTGCAGAATCCTACGAGCAGGTACATCATCCAGCTGTTCCTTCCCATGCACCTGTTACGTCTCGTCTATAGGAGTTTGGATTGTAACCCTAGCAAGGTCTTCTGCTTTCTATGTCATACCATTTACTTTGATAAAGGGACACTTGTCATTTATAGGATGTGCATAGAGTGTGGTAAACTTGATCCTGCTGTACACCAGTTCTCCAGAGCCGCACCTGCCCTGTATATAATCTGCAGATTTAGTGACACGTCAGTGACTGCACACAGCCAGTGTATGGCCAGTCTGGTGCCACTGATGCTCTAGATAACCAGTTGTGGGTATAATGCTGGTTGTCACTCCAGCTCTACTGGTCCGATAACTCCCTGTTCATGCAGCAATTATGCACCAAGCCTGCTTTTATTTGCAATCCCAGAGCTGGTGAATGTTTTATAAGGGTGGAGATAGGCGTGTGTTCTTCTTGATCCGCTGGGATACCAGGTGTTAATGTGGGACAATAGGTCCCCATTCACACGACCGTGCCTGTAATCACGGTTCGTGATTAAGGGCGCTGACGGCCAAGCACAGCCACCCGCATTTGCGGGCCGTGCTCCGCTATAAAGCATGGGAGTACATTCCGTAAAAAGCAAAAAATAGGACATGTCCTATCTTTTGCAGAGCCTTTCTACGGCACGGACACCTTCCCGTAAATATCCGGGAAGTGTCCGTGGACAATAGAAATGAATGGGACCGTAAATACGGATGAATTCTACGGTCGTGTGGGGCCTTAGAGTTTGTTATAAGGGGCCCATATAACTGAATTGCAGACGTTCTGTTGAGGTGTTCGGCATCATTTTGCTAATTTTTTTAAAGTTGCATTAATCCTAAACTTTTTATCCGATCAATGCCAAGATCATTCACAAATATACACGTAAGGTTAGGGATACAGGGGGATTTAAGTCTTTGTCCGTGGCCGGCCGTTGTGACTGCTCCAATGCTGCAGCAAGTAACGCTATATTATAGCTGGGACAAACCATCTGCATGAGTTGTTTCAGCCACTACATCATGATCAAGTTGTAGCAGGGCTGCAGATTTTATTGCAATCTCACACCATGCCCACTATTGGCTGCATACCTGCCATTTATGGAATGGTGCCACCTGACGCAAACTTCTAACTTCACATCGTGGGCTGTCCACCGCATAATTACATCTGGGTCAACCAAAAGTACACTTCAAACAAGGACATCTTTAGGCGAACACAGGGGCACACAGCGCGGACGCCTCGGATTTTCCACTACGGAATTCTGTGTGGAAATTCGCAGCATTTACAGTAGCAACAAAGTGAATGAGATTTAGCAAATCTCAGCCACACACTGCAGGGGAAAAAAGGCAGAAAAGTTGTGCACAAAGTGTTCTGCGGTGCAACTTTCAATTCCGCAGCATGCGGAGATGCTGCGTGTTTCGCACATAGACTTCAATGGGGAGCAGAAACAGGTGAGTTTTTTTTTGTTTTTGTTTTGCGCAGCGGAAAATGCAGTACAAAGCGCTGTAAATCCGCAGGTGTACGTATACTTGCTATAATCAATGCTTGACACTAAATCCGCAGGTAAAACTCCTGCAGAAAACTGCAGCGTTTCCGCAACAAAAACACACAAATTGCTGTGGAGTTACTTGCTTTTTTGAGATTCCGCTGCAGATGTTCTGTTGCAGAAATTTTTTAGGGTGCAGTCACACGCGGTAAATTTGTAACACAAATTTCTGCAATTGAAACTCCGTTCTGTTCATCTGAATGGGGATGTTTCTGCAACAAATCTGCTGCGTGTGAACGTACTCTTAAGATGTACTTTAAGGGCTTGCCTATTGGGTGCTTAGAGCCCCTATGCAATTGTAATTTGTGTGGCTGTTTACTTTGTCTATTAGGACGGAGCAGCGTGATGGAAACCCAGTCAGCAAATAAGGCCTTCCCCCTCCACAGACTAGCAAGTCAAGTCCCTGGATCCAGATAGCCAATCATTGGGCCTCAATCATCAAAACATTCTTAAGGGGGAAAACTGGCCTTGTTGCCCTTAGCAACTAGACAAATTTCAACTTTAATTTCTTAAAGGGGTTGTCCAGTTTAGAAAACCCATTTTCATATACCCAATTAGGGGATTCTGAGTTAATAGAACGGGCTCCTCTGTTCAGCATCATCTCTTGGCCAGAGTGGAGAGCAGTTACAAAGAGCGTCTCTCTCTGTGGATGACCTGTCCTGTCCTGCATTATACAGACAACCCATTGATATGAATGAGCACTGTAATACTTAATTTCCCCTGTGGTGGTGCCGCAGGGAAATTGAAAGCTTACTGCCAGGTTTGCCCACAGATTACAGCTGATCGCTGAGGTCCTAGCAGAGAGACATTTTGTGATCTGCTTATTGACGGGATCCTTGACAAACAAGCTGAGAGTCCAAAGTAGAGAACCCCTTTAAACTGCTGTGGAAAAATGAAAGTTGCAAGGTGATTGGTTGCTATGGGCAACAAGGCCAGTTTCTCTATTACACAATTTTGATGAATGAGGCCTATTTAATGTGTCTAAAAATTTGCAGGCGCAATTTTTTTTTTTTTTTAAATCTTTTGGTGTCTATAGAGTATGGTATTGTCTGGCTAGTAAAATGAAAAAACTAACTGGCCCCTGTAGTGGTTTAACTGGCTCCTAACATCGTCCTATAGTTCTGGATGTCTTTCAGACGAGAAGTGTACTTCAAGTTTAGTGCTCCTCCATGTTACACTGAAATGATTTGTTCTAATACCTCCTAAATAAATAAGCAAGTTTCAATATAGTTCAGCACACAATGGAAGGCTCTGGCTGATCTCCATGAAGATAGCTATGCCCGTAAATGCCAACGCTCTGTCTACCCTACATGTCCTTTATCAGCGTGCTCCGTACGTGGCAACCAGAGAGAAAGGCCTGTTGGTTTGCAGGCAACTGGAGATAAATGAGGACTGATTATGCCCTGCTTTATATCACCCACACCTCCCTCCCTCTACGTTTACAGATAGGTTTCCAAGGAGATGGCAGGCCAGCAAGAAAAACCAGTCTGACCCCTTCCCAGATGCCTTTTTGTCATTTTATAGCTGAATAATCTTCACTCCTTACCTTTCTTAACCCCTTAAGGACGCAGCCTAGTTTGGGCCTTAAGGTTCCGAGCCCATTTTTCAAATCTGACATGTCACTTTATGTAGTAATAATTCTGGAATGCTTATACCTATCCAAGCGATTCTGAGATTGTTTTCTCGTGACACATTGGACTTGATGTTACTGGTAAAATTTGGTCAATATATTCAGTGTTTAATTGTGAAAAACAGCAACATTTTGAAAAAATTTAATTTTTCTGAATTTAAATGTATCTGCTTGTAAGACAGATGGTTATACCACGCAAAATAGTTACTATTTCACATATCCCATTTGTCTACTATATGTTGGCATCATTTTTTGAACTTTCTTTTATTTTTCTAGGAATATACACGGCTTAGAACATAAGTAGCAATTTCTCGTATTTTGAAGAAAATTTCAAAAGCCTTTTTTTAGGTACCAGTTCAGTTCTGAAGTGGCTTTGAGGGCCTTATATATTAGAAACCCCCATAAATCACCCCATTTTAAAAACTAGACCCCTCAAAGTATTCAAAACGGCATTTAGAAAGTTTCTTAACCCTTTAGGCGTTTTGCAGGAATTTATAGCTAAGTAGATGTGAAATTGACAAATTTCGTTTTTTTACAGAAAATCCTTTTCATTCCATTTCTTTCAGTAAAACAGAAGGTTTTACCAGAGAAACGCAACACTATATTTATTGGCAAGGGTCTGCAGTTTTTAGAAATATCCCACATGTGGCCCTAGTGTGCTTATGGACTGAAACACCGGCATGGTGTTTGAGGGGTAAAGTGAGCATTTAGACCATAAATTTTTTTTTGCGGCATCTTGTGGAATTAGGCTGTCAAATTGAAAATCACATATTTTTACGATAAAAGGTACAAATTTTACATTTTTACAAGGAATACAGGAGAAAAAAGACCCCAACATTTGAAAAGCAATTACGGCAATACCCCATATGTGGTAATAAACTGCTGGTTGGACAATCGGCAGGGCTCAGAAAGGCAGGAGCGCTATTTGGCATGTAGATTTTGCTGCATGGGTTCTTGGGCACCATGTCGCATTTGCAGAACTTCTGAGGTATCCGTACAGGGGAAACCCCTTAAAAGTGACCCCATTTTGGAAACTAGACCTCTTGAAAAATTCATTGTAGTTTTCATGGGGTGCATGCGACTTTTTGATGAGCATTTATTCTATTTTTTATGAGGCGTGGTGACTAAAATAACAGCAATTCTACTATGGTTTTTGTATCCCTTTTTTTTTTTTTTTTTTAGTGTTCACCGTGCGATATAAATTACATATTCCCTTTATTCTGCGTGGTGATACGATTACGGCGATTCCATGTGTTTTATAGGTTTTTTTTATGTCTTATGGCGTTTGCACAATAAAATACTTTTTATAAAAAATTATTTACTTGTGTTGCCTTAGTCTAAGAGCCATAATGTTTTATTTTTCCATCAAGAAAGCTGTGTGAGGACTTGTTTTATGTGACTTTTTGATCTCTCTTTATTCCATTTTTTGGGAGGTGAAATGACCAAAAAATTGTGATTCTGGTACGGTCTATTATTATTTTCTTTTATGGCTTTCACCGCGGGATAAAAAGTACTTTTGTAGTTCAGGCTGTTATGGACGCGGCGATATTAATTATGTATAGATTATTTAATTTTTTATTTATCTTTTTAATAATAAAGGACTGATCGGGGAAAGATTGGGATTATTACTTTTATTACTTTAAAACTTTTATTTTTTTATTTTTACACAACTTTTTATTTTATTTTATTTTTTTATTTTGTCCCACTAGGGGACTTGAAGGCAGGAGGCCCTGATCGCAATTCTAATACACTGCACTACATGCGTAGTGCAGTGTATTAGAGCTGTCAGCTACTCACTGACAGCAAGCATAGTGGGTCCCGAGTTTGTCAGGACCCACTAGGCTTCCATAGATGGCATAGCCGGAGACCATTGTTAGGTCTCAGGTTGCCATAGCAACCATCAGCGCCCGTGATCATGTCGCGGGACGTCAATGGTGCTAAGAAGCCGCGATCGCTATTGAACACTGCTTCTAAGGGGTTAATCGGCGAGGACAACGCGATCGGTCCCAGGGGAAGAAGCTGCGGCAACTGAAAAAAAAAGTGCCGAGAGGGGGGGCGGAAGGGTGGTTATTCCCATGACCTACTATTAGGTCATGGAGCGCGGGCGCTCTACTTAGCGTAACCTAATAGTAGGTCCTGGAGCGGGAAGGTGTTAAGGTGCTAGAACATCATAAATATCCAATATTGAAGGCCAAATTCAAGCTCTCAGTTCTTTCTTTGTCTTCTATTTCTAGTACATATACGTATACAATAGTGCATATGATTGACGAGGACATGATATGGTGATATCTGAACAAATCAGTATCAGAAGAGCTATAATGTCGGATTGATACTTTCCTCCTATGCCAACCTTCTATTCAGTAATATGTAGGAGGCACCGAGTGGAGCCTTGACTTTGTGTCCCTGTGTGAGTTTTAGCAATGTATTGTTTTTATCAAGGTTTTTAGTCATTGACATATAATTGATGCATGGGATAAATCTCCCGGCTCTCTTGTTATGCCTTCATTGCTTTTATGTTTTTAATAAGCTCTTTGCCCATAAAATGGGGGTAAAAACAATCACTAGTAATGCCTTATTTACACGACAGGGTCCCGCCCGAGTCCGAGTGTTGGCCGATAAAATCGGCCGTTTTTCCCTGCCGGTTTGCATTAGTTTTGCTTCCGGGCCGGGCATATCTGGACAGTGACATCAGGGGCAACTCCTAATGGGGAATCCCCATGTGGCCGGTGATTCCACTTCAGGAAAAGCCCCTGTCGCCTGTGTCCATTTATGGACACTGAACGTTACTGGCTTCGCCTGGTGTGGAATCCCGGGTCACAGTGTTCGGGGATTCCGCTTCAGAAGTTTCCCCTGATGTCACTGCCCAGATATGGACAGAGACATCAAGCGCTCTGTCCAGGAGCGGAATCCCCGAACACACGGGGATTCCGCTCCTTCAGGGAGCTAAAGTGGGGCTAGCACATAGCAGAGCAGGGAGATAAAATGTTCAGATATTTCTTAGTTTTGTTTTCGTGAGAAAGCTCAGTGGCAACAGATAAACAGATTTCACATTGTAGCTGCGATCCTTCCAGAAATGGGTATAACTAGAATGTTTGGCAACTTGACCGAAGGAGAAAACTCAACGACACAGGTAAAATTTGGCTTTTTGGGGTATTTTGTTTATGCTCTCCATTCAAGTCTATGGGCCAAATACGCAGCTTCTCTGCACAGAACCCGCAGCATAAATTGACATGCCTTGGAATTGAAAGTTGCAACGCAGAAGATTTTCTGCACAACTTTTCTGCGTTTTTTTTTTCTTCAGAGTGCATGAGATTTGCTAAATCTCGTTCACTTTGCTGATACTGTAAATGTTGCAGAATTTCAGATAATGAATTCCGTTGTGGAAATTTACGCTTAGTGGGAGCCCAGAAAAGGGTGAAATCCGCAGCATGTGCTAATTTCCGGGCGGGACATGTTTTGCAGCATGTGGATGAGATTTTAAAAATTTTCCACTTCAGATTTGTTCCCTGCATATCCGGGCGGAAAATCCGCAACAAATACGCTACATGTGCTACATTTACTATATAGCCTTATTGCCAACATGCTTACACGTTTCAACCCTTACTAGACTTTTTTTGGCTTTAAAACACATTATTAGTGTTGGTGATTTTACTATGATCACAATTAGGGTGTATTTACATGAGTAGTTTCTGTTGCGTTTTTTTGCTGAGATTTTGCAGTGATTAGGAAAATTGCAGCTAAAAAAAACTTGTAGAAGACTACAAGATAAACGACCCATGTAAACATAGCTTTATTACATCCGTGGTGCTGGTTCCCTCCCCATAGTTGACGCTGCAGATGACACGGCTGTGCATATGGAAGGCTACCACACTGGTCTAAATGTATAGTGCAGAGTGGTCTCTTGAAGTCCTGACACTGTAATATATGGTGTTTAAAACATAGGCTAAATGTAGGAAGAGGGAGCCGTAATGGAGGCTGCTGGTTCGTCCTTGTTGAATGCAGCTGCAAGGACGTGTCTGCCTATAAAGAACTTAATTTATCAGAACATAGACAACCCCCTTCAAAGAGGTTTCTCAATAATATTAAATAGACAGCAATCCTAATAACATAACAGGACCTGTAGTTTCAGAGTTAGGCCTCATGCACACGACCGTATTTTTTCCCACCCGTAAATACTGGTGTAAATACGGGTCCGGTGTCACACGTATTCGACCCGTTTTGCACCAGTATTTACGGACCCGTGCCCGTAAATATGGGTCCGGTGTCACCCGTATTCCACCCGTATTTACGGGCACGTTTTTGGCGGCAAAATAGCACTGCACTAATCGGCAGCCCCTTCTCTCTATCAGTGCAGGATAGAGAGAAGGGACAGCCCTTTCTGTAATAAAAGTTAAAGAAATTCATACTTACCCGGCCGTTGTCTTGGTGACGCGTCCCTCTCTTCACATCCAGCCCGACATCCCTGGATGACGCGGCAGTCCATGTGACCGCTGCAGCCTGTGATTGACCTGTGATTGGCTGCAGCGGTCACATGGGCTGAAACGTCATCCAGGGACGGCCAGGACATCGGGCCGGATGTCGAGAGGAACGCGTCACCAAGGCAACGGGCGGGAGACCGGACTGGAGGAAGCAGGAAGTTCTCGGTAAGTATGAACGTCTTTTTATTTTTATTTTTTACAGGTTTATACTGATCGGTAGTCACTGTCCAGGGTGCTGAAAGAGTTACTGCCGATCAGTTAACTCTTTCAGCTCCCTGGACAGTGACTATTTACTGACGTCGCTTAGCAACGCTGCCGTAATGACGGGTGCACACATGTAGCCACCCGTCATTACGGGAGCTCCATAGACTTCTATGGACTGTCCGTGCCATTATTACGGCCTGAAATAGGACATGTTCTATCTTTTTTAACGGCACGGGCACCTTCCCGTGAGAAAACGGGAAGGTACCCGTGGCCAATAGAAGTCTATGAGCCCGTTATTACGGGTCGTAATTACGACCCGTAATAACGGGAGTTTTTACGGTCGTGTGCATGAGGCCTAAAGCTGTATATTAAACAGTCGCACTGCACTCACACCCACAGTGACCTGCTTTTCATTTTAAACCACATAGAAAGTTCAGTGAAAACCATAGGTCATACTCTATGCCCGGGCTCACGTGGTGCGTATGGGTAGATAAACTCTCCTATCTCTCAATGGGAGATCATCAACCAAAACAAAAAAGCGCATTCTAAAAACGAATAATTGTTTGGCCCAACTGTTTGCTAAACAGCAGTCCAAATTTGTTCTTGTGAAGACCAGCTTTCGCGAATGCTACATGACATGGACATTACCACATGAAAAGGAAGGCGAGACATGAAATGTATTCCAGGGGAATAATACTAGTTTCTGGACCACTGTGTCCTTTTTTTTTTTTTCAAGTAGTACAATCTGAGGACTAGCTAGAGGGTAACATGGCAGCGTTGTGTATATGACACTGAAACTAAATGAGAGTTGTGGCATCATTATGAAAAGGGGTTTTTCACAGTATCTCTATGGAGCGCTCTGCTATTGGGTGTAATGGTGGTAAATGAATATATAATTCGTTTGGATGCACTTCCGGTTTATGTCATCTTATTTTATCCAAAATTACAATCGCTTTTAAGGTATATTCACACGTACTAGTTAAATGCGAATAAGCTGCCATACCGGACACAGACCATAGACAAGAGTGGCGCTGTTTCTAGAAGGGGGCCACAGATGCTTTTGGAGTTTGCAAGTTGCAAACTAACTGGTCTTTTAACCTATTATGAGTGACAACATATATTTTTTCACATTTGTGTACACTATGTAATTGCTATAAACCAACTGAAGAGGTTTTTGAGCTGGGAAACATGAGCCATTTGGTTTCACAATGATGTTACTACATGCAGTGGTGCAATAGTCTTAACTATTTGTTGCAATATTCATCAGCTTGCTCTATATACATGTGATCGACACGTGTTCACAGAACAGAGCAGCCGCCTCTTACGGCACATAAATATAAGTGATTTTCCAATCATACGAAAATTGTGACGTATTTTGGTAATATGTCTAACTGTATAGAACTGGAATGGACAAATGACGGTGGACCTTAGGAGCCACACAGACTACTCCAGGAGCCAGTGTGATGCGACTAGTAGCCATACAGTAAGAACCTCTATAGAAGTCTTGGAAAACCAAAAACTTTGGCCTATGCACCTAGAATTTTTTTTTAGGCTCCTGAGATTTATCCAGCCCTGGCCAGGAATTAAAAAAAATATGTAGCCCTATCTATATATTTACATAGTTGATAAGGTTAAAAGAAACACTGTCCATGAATTCCAACCTATAATCCTACCATGTTAATCCAGAGGAAGGCAAAAAAAACCCATGAGGTAGATGTCAATTTCCTCATTAGGGGAAGAATTTCTCCCAAACTCTAAATATGGCAATCACAATAAATACCTGGATCAACGTCCCATCTCCAGAATCTCCTAGAATCTAGTAACTCGTAATATCCACCTTCTTAGTGGATATTCTATCATCAGCCATTTAACTTTAATTTCTGTGGCCCTGATGTACATGCCATCTTTAACAGGGCCCCGATGCTATACAAGTTAGGAAAGCAACATTTTCTTAAAGTTGTAGATTGCTGTTTTGACATTTTTTTTCCTTACGGATTTATTTTCATATATAGTAGCACATTTGTAGTTAAGAAAACGATTTAAAGGGTATTCCATCAGATAACTATAATCACCTTTCCACAGGATACTGTAGGTAATAAATGTTAAATCTGAGTAAGTCCAACCATTGTGACTCCCACCGATCTCTAGAACGGGGGACCCGAACCCCATTTCCCAGCCTGCTGCTCCGTACAACTCTATTGGAGTTACTGAATTAGCCGAGTCGGGCCTCATGCACACGGCCGGCCGCAGGCTGCATTTTCGGGCCGTGCTCCCATACAAAGTATGGAAGCACGGCCCGTAAAACACGAAAAGTAGGACATGCTCCATAATTCCCGGCACGGTTCTACAGCACGGGCGGATATCCTTAGCAATACGGAAAGGTGTCCGCGGCCAATAGACCATGGCGGGTCCGTAAATGCGGGCCGTATTACAGTCCGCAATTACGGAGATTTTTTTACGGTCGTATGCATGGGGCCTTATATGGGCTGGAAAGGTGATAAATATATTTCCCTGATTAGCCTTAATGGACCCTCGCGCTGTTTAATATTCGCTTATTTTGTGATATTAAATTCCTACAGAGCTATTATATTATGTCACTGGGCTCAATGGTTATATACGTATTCCTATAAAACCTAAATACAGATGTGTCCTTCCTTATCTTTCCTCATATCACAACATATCCTGAGATGTGTGGCACGAGATTAACATCTTGTGATACTCTGTCATGTAATGTCTACTCTTTGTCTGTGTAATCACCCAGTGGTTGTGATGTGAATTGCAGTCTTTCAAGGTTTTTACTAGCATGTTGCGATTTTGTATTGAAATTGTTGCATGAGAAATTGGAGTCCTTAAACGATTTCAAGCAAAGGTAAGGGTGGACAAATCTGTACTGTGTGTATTGTATTTGCTGTGTGAAAAAGTCAGATACAGAGTGATCTGTGTAAACCAAGCATAGGTAAATTGGAGAACTGGTAGTTGCTTTGTAAGAATAATTTTCAAGCACATTTCATTATGACCTAACTGAAAACTCAGCATGGATCAAATAGCCAAGTTATGTAATAAAATAATCAATATATGTAATACATACGGTGTGATCCTAAGAAGCATCACAAAATATATATAAACCTACAAGAAACGGATGCAGTGAAGACAAAGTATGCAATAAAGTAGAAAAATCTTTATTGAATTGCATAGTAAAAACACCGTAGATAAAATGAAAAATCCATAGACCAACAGATAAAAGAAGGTGCTATATAAACACGTAAAACATATAACAGGTCAATATTTCAAATTTTTTTGCATACGTTCTGTCTTCACGGCATCTGTTTCTTGTAGGTTTATATACATTTCATTATTGTATTTTTAAAGTGTCTCTATCGTAAGGCAATTTAAACAAGGTCATCTATAACTTGCCAATAAAGGGTCAAACTGGTGGGTCTGATACAGAACCAGAGTTTAGGAGACTGTATACTGTGCCCGGCATCCAGCTGAAAACGACATTAAGAAGGAGCTTTGTGAGCTGCAGTCTGTCCGCTACTCTGAGCCTTTCCGCTACTCTGAGCCTTTCCGCATCGTCAGAAGCAATGCTGATTGGCTAAGAGCTGACTGACAGGGCCATCCACACAGTGCTTTTCCCAAATGTCCTTTTCACAGACCTCATATACAGTCGGGCAAAATGTCTCTTTGCACTGTATAATGGGAGTTCTTTGCACCACTTTTTTAACCCTTTATGGATAATTTATAGATGAACTAGTGAGGTCTCTGTGTCATGACAGGGGTGCTTTAATATTCAGGCCACTTTATGTATTATTTATGTCCCCATTTGTATAGACTTGATGTGCAGTGACTCAGACTGAATCATCGCTGCGTTTGTGTGCACTAGGTTAGCCCTTAGGGCGCATGGAATGAAAACAGAACCACAACCCTCAGGCTTGGCAGGAGCAGGGAACTGTGAAAACCTCACTTACAATGCTATTGTATTTGGTTTCTTACAGAGAAAATCTGCTGCCAAAATTCCACCTCATATGAACTACCAATGCCACATCCACACCTTGTGATCACTACCGGGTCCTTATCTATGCTCAGCGCAATCTTCTGAGGAGCGAATCTTTGTGCATTTCCTGAGGCAAGGATACGCACTGTGCCCGCAGAATTTACTCTGGCACAATGTCAGGTAAGGGAGGCTCACGTATAGTCTCTATTATATTGAAGAACACTTGATTGTAAGCTTTTGTGTACAACTGTTTATTATCTCATAAGATACAGATTCAGATTAATGTCTACACTCTAAACACAGACAATCTCTTTCATTATTACTATGTATGTACTATCCATATGTTGAGGTGGAGTCATTTTAATAGTGGTTTTAAGCAGTGGCCTCAATATCTACAAAAGGTGTACTGTATCCATATACTTGCCATTGCTTATCTCAGGGGTCAAGATATGTTGGGCACTTGGCACACATAGTTGACATTGATGTAGACCAGGGGTCAGCAACCTTCGGCACTCAAGTTGTTATGAAACTACCATTCCCAGCATTCTCTGGCAGTTTTTGGCTGGAAGAATAAAGCCTTTGGCTGTTAGGGCATGATGGGAGTTGTAGTGATGATGGGACCTCTGAGCAACCTTCAGGTAGTTGGCTTTTAGCATGGATTTCAATTCTATAAATACGACAAAGCCATATTCATGTGATTATTGTAATGTTCATACCCATTCAGGAGGCTACGATTCTTGTTCTCCGAAACAAGAGGACAAAATCTAAGCAGATGGGAAGTGGGTGCCGTGCAGGAAACGTAGAAATATCATGAAAGTCCAACTAGGTGGAAGTTTCCTTCAATGTCTGACTGCTTAACATTAGATGTAGTCTGTTGTTGTAAAACTATTGGTAATAAAATCTCTATTTTCTGCTAATGTTTTCTTGCAATTCCATTAATTTGTAGGGAGTTACACCCCGTCTCCTGGCGGTCCTTTCTCAGCCCTCACACCAAGCATGTGGCCACAGGACATACTTGCAAAATATACTCAAGTAAGTGCAAAGCATTAAGGAAAACTGCATTTCTGAATTACATAGTGGCACAATCTGCAATATAAAGCGGAGTAAATGATATTCTCTTTTCAGACAGAAAACAATTCAGAATCATGCTAGATGATAGAGAGCAGTAGTATATTGTAGTAGCAAGGTTTGGATAGCACTAGGTTAAGGCATGGATGCATAAGTAGGGTCCCAACCCGATCCAATGGAGAAAGAGCACTATTCACACCAAAGTGGAAATTCTTTTGCAGATAAATAATTTATTATATTTATAGCCAATGACCGTGTAGTGCGACGTTTCGGTCAATACCAGGACCTTCCTCAGGCACTTAGTCAATGTATGATCCTGTATGGATGGCGCATTCGTATCGCGGCTGACCGCTGTTGTTTGGCGCCAAATGGTATTGACCGAAACGTCGCACTACACGGTCATTGGCTATAAATATAATAAATTATTTATCTGCAAAAGAATTTCCACTTTGGTGTGCATAGTGCTTTTTCTCCAGTAGTATATTCTAGATGACCTTTAGGGGTCCTTCACACATAGAAAACATGTAAAAATGCCAGCTTTATCAAAATGTAACATGCGGTTTTTTATGGCTTTTTATTTATTTAATGCAATTTTGTACATGTGTTTTTTTTCCTGCAGTCTTAAGTCCTGTAGTAAAGCCTATGGGAAAAAACGCCAGACCAAGAACACGCTGTGTTTTGAAAAAATACGCCACTGACCACAAAAACAACACAAACAAAAATTCAGTGTATATAGTGCATTTTATATTTGACATCTTATATGTAGTGCATTTTATATTTATATTTTATTTTTAATGTAACATCTGGCTGCACAAAAAAAAACTGTGTTACAAACGCAAAACACTGTGTCTGAATCCATCCTAAGAACAAAGCTGTCTGACGGTGGAGATAGGAACTCTGGTCCAAAAGCTACCAGCAGAATATTAAACACATTTTAAAAAATAAATTTAAATAGACATTAAATAGTCTACTACGCTATTGATTCCGCCGAAAAAATGGAAACCTTACGGAATGGAGACCAGCAGAAACCATTAGCAACCGAAGTGTTACCATTGAAATCAATGGTAATGCAAACGGAAAGCTATGGTTTCCATTCATGGTCTCCCCTGATGGAAAGGTCAGACGGGACCATAAGGCAGATGTGAACGCAGCCTTAGGCCCAGTTCACACTGAGTTTTTGGTGCTGATTTTGACGTGGAAACCGCATCGGAATCGGCGCCAAAAAATGGCCGAAAGGCAGAGGCGTTTTCTTTCCGTGGCGGCTTTTAGGTGTTTGTTGTCTTTTGACCTCCCATTGAAATCAATGGGAGGCAGAGAAGTAGTTTGTTTTTTTCGTATTCAATATTTTTATTGGTTTTAATACAAACAAGTACAACACAGTTGGAGGAGATGTGTCCCCATAAGAAAAAGAACATGAAAAATCAGGGCGCATCCCAAACAGGAAGGTGAACATCACAACCCATGAGGAACGCAACATACAACACTGTTCTGATTAAGCATAATGGAAAGGAGCAGTGCTTAAAAAAGAAAAATAGAAATGCAAGAATTCAGCTTCCTATAAATCCTAAAATGCAGTGGTAATAGTAGGTGAGCGCAAGCACAGGGAGCAAATGACCACTCAAAAGGGACACAAGAAGGGAAGGAAAACATAGAATGGGAAACAAACAAGGGCAAAGGAAAGACAAGGGGAGTTCATGGTGAACCTGGACTCCAGTTCCGAATTATCATGGGTAAATAAGAAAAAGCAGCCATGCACCCGGCAGAGACAACGGTAGAGCAGGCAATCCCCTACGCACATGTGTGAAGAACTCACTCAGATAAAGTCTCATAGGAAAGTATAGGTATTCTGGCTCAAGTCACTGCAGTACGGTAGGTGAAAGAAGAGCGGAAAGTAAGCCATTGAGACCAAGTGTCCGTGTATCGTGTAGAAGCAGCTGGGGAATCAGCCAGGAGGTGCTCCATTCACTGTATCAATGCAACCTCCTGGAACCACTTATCCAGCAGTGGAGGAACTGACGTTTTCCATCTGCGGGTGATAACCAATTTGGCAGCCTGGAGGAAGTGCCTAATTAGGGAGCGTTTGTAGAAGGGTAGTAGCATAGGGAACATGAATAAAAGGGCCGCCTCGGGAGAATTAGGGACCGAGACCCCAGTAACTTCCAAGATAATTTTAAGCACTGCCTCCCACAAACTCAGCAGGGAGCGGCGACCCCACCAAATATGAGACATGGATCCCCCTGTCGCCCCAAAGCGCCAATACATGTCCGGTACAGACGGGTACCATTTATGCGGGGCAGGGGGGACCCGATACCACCTAGAGATAATTTTGTAGCTAGTTTCCCGAGCTTGTATCGCTATTAAGGCTTTCTGTTAGAGAGAGAAACATCATCTCCATTGTGCGTCAGAGAAAGTCGTGTTCAATGCTATCTCCCAAGCCTTACAGAAGGATGGGAGATGAGGGGATAGCTGAGAGGAGTAATTTATAGAGTGTGGAGATGGCGTGTGTAGTGGGCCGGGAGGAAACACATAAGCGCTCAAAGTCAGTAGGCGGCCGGTGAAGGTGAGCCTGTCGCTTAGTAACACTATAGAAATGTTTTAACTGGGAGTATTCAAAGGTGTGACGTGGTGAAGGCGTGTCAGCCGGGCAGATAGTGGATAATGGGAGTCTGGAGGAATCAGAAAGAACCTGAATGAAGTGCATGGGGTTGGTGGAAGACCTAGCCAGGAAGGAGAGACGCGCCTCCCCTGCAGGAAAGGCGGGGTTGTCCGTAATAGGGGTCAATGGGCCCAGTGGGTCAACAAGTGAGCCCCCCACCCCAGAGGACCGCAAAGCCAGGAGGGTATTAAAAATCACGAAGGAGGCGGGAGTCGTTCTGTTCCCCGGCAGGGTCCATGGCAGGGTAGATAGGGTACGAGTACAGAGTTGTTGGGCTAACCGAACCCAGAGTTTAGAATCGTGGTTATGAAAAAAGTCAAGGACCCGAGCATGAGTTGACGCCAGATCATAAAGACGGCAGTCCGGCAAACCAACCCTACCTGCATCCCTGGAGCGAGTAAGAATGGTCCTACTCAGGCAGGGACTACCCGTTGGCCATATGAAGGATCCAAAACACTGTTGGATACGTAGCTAATAAGAGGATGGGATGAAGATAGGGATGATCTGCAGGAGGTACAGCAATCTGGGGAGGAGTGACATTTTAATAATATTAATACGGCCAAACCAGGAGAATTCCCTTTTATGCCAGGAGGCGAGATCTGTGTGAAATTTGGCAAGTAAAGGGGCGAAGTTATTAGTAAATAGGTGTGAGAGAACAGCGCTTAAGCATACGCCCAAATATGTTATTCCCCCAGCAGGCCAAGAGAAAGGGAAATTACTTTTAAGAAGTGATAGTGTTGAGGGTAGAAGGGATACATTCAAAGCCTCAGACTTGGAGAAGTTGATCTTAAAGTTGGACCGTGTTCCAAAACGGGACAGCTCGGACATCAACGATGGAAGAGATATATATGGAAGAGATCTATGCGGGTTCGTGAGATAAACCAATAGGTCATCCGTAAATTCAGAGCACTTATATTCTGTCCCGTCTATGAGAATACCCTTAATATATGAGCTGTTCCAAATGGAGGCCAAGAGATGCTCCATAACGAGGAAATACAACAATGGGGATAAAGGGCAACCCTGCCTGGTACCATTATGAAAAGCAGAGGGCGCAGAGAGGGAGCCATTTATTTTAATTGGGCGGATGGAGAATGATAAAGGGCCATTATTTTACTCATAAGGGAAGGTCCTAGTCCTATATGTTGAAGTGTTTGGTGAAGGTCGGGCCAGGATATCCTGTCAAACGCCTTTTCGGCATCTACAGACAGGATCATGAGGGGATATGGCGAGTCTGGGCATGATGGATAATATCTAAAGTTTTAAGGGTATTATCACGTGCCTCCTGACCAGGTACAAATCCCACTTGATCTGGATGGACTAAGTTAGGGAGATGTTTATTCAACCTGTTAGCTAACAACTTGGCATAGATTTTTAGGTCCACATTGAGCAAGGAGATGGGGCGATAACTGTAGCAGAGCTGAGGATCTTTTTCCCGATTCAGGGGAGATAGATTTTAAAGGATTGGAACAGACGTGGCGCCAAGCCGTCGTTTTTTTTTTTTGTTTTTTTTAAATTTGGCAATGCATCCATCCGGACCTGGGTTCTTTCCCCCGGGAGGTCCTTTATAACTGCAAGGATCTCCGGCGAGGTAAAATCAGCATCCATCTCCTCAGCCATCTCCCCAGACAAAGGAGTGAAAGGGGAGGAGAGAGAGGCCCGGGTCCGGGGAGGAAGAGTCAGTGGAGGGGGTCGAAGGTTAGAGAGGTCAGAATAAAATCTATGAAAGCAGTCCGCAATCTCGAGGGTCATATGGACTACATGACCAGAGGAAGATTTAATACTTCGTATATGGGATTGGGCTAACATGCGTCCGCTTTTGTGAGAAGTAGTTTTTTGCCTCAATGGTCGCAGGCAAAAACGTGGCCCGAAACTGCAGGCAGGTCAAAATCTGCCTCAAAAGAATCTTGAGGCAGATTTTTCTGCCTGCAAAAAATCTCCATGTGAACAGAGCCTTTAATATGCTAAATATTCCGGATTAGGCTTTGTTCACATCTGCGTTGGGGTCCCGTTCTGCCATTCCGTCTGAGGTTTCCGTCAGAACGGAACCCTAAGCAGACACAAACTGACCAGAGGTTTCTGTTTCTATCACGTTAGAAACCATTGATAGAAACCGTGGTTTCCGTTTGTGTCTGTTGTGCATCGGATCCGTCGTTTTGCCGGAAGCAATAGCGTAGTCGATTACGATATTGCTTCTCTATTGCTTCCGGCAAAACGACGGGTCCAGTGCACAAAAGAGACAAACGGAAACCACAGGCACCGGCTCCATCATCATTGAAATGAATGTGGTGATGGAAACGGAAATCTCTGGTTTCCGTCGGTGTCAGTTTGTGTCTACTCAGGGTCCCATTCTGACGGAAACCTCTGACGGAACGACAGAACGGGACCCCAACGCAGATATGAACGAAGCCTTAGTTCATACATATTTGTTCAGTATTTTATTTGTAAGTTCTTCACAATATTGAAGTATGTTCTGTAAACAAGTTAAACATATCCTTTTCAGAAAGAACAGTCTGTTGATCAGCCAGAGTTCCGCTACGATGAGTTTGGATTCAGAGTAGATAAAGAAGGTGAGAATTTTGGTCCTTCTTTTGTAATGTCTTAAACGTTTCGTTTTTTGTTTTTTTGTTTTCCCTTTAACTTCTTTACTTACACTATTAATGTTTTGCAGATGGCGCTGAACCAAATTCAAGTAAGTTGTTGGGGATTCCACTTACAGAAGATCCCCAGCAGAGGTTAAAGTGGCAGGCCCATCTAGAATTCACCCACAACCATGATGTAGGAGACCTAACGTGGGATAAGATTGATGTAACACTCCCCCATTCTGACAAGCTGCGCTCCCTTGTGCTAGCTGGAATCCCCCACAGCATGAGACCACAGGTATTTCATATAAAAATAATCACCTATTTTACACTGAAATCTGTAATAAACAATGAATATTATGTAACCACTGATGATTTTAGTATGTAGTATCTGCCGTGTTCACATCAGCGTCGGGTTTCGTTCGAACTTTCCTTTGGAGGAACCGATGAACAGAAAGCCAAACGGAAGCCATAGCTTCCATTTGCATTACCATTGATTTCAATCGTAATGCTTCCGTTGCAATTGGTTTCCGTTCTGTAAGCTTTCCCTTCTTTTTTTGCGGAAACAATAGCGTAGTCGACTATGCTATTGTTTCCACATTTAAATCAATGGTAATGCAAACGGAAGCTATGGTTTCCGTTTGGATTTCCGCTCATCTATTCCTCCGACGGAAGGGTCGCTCGGAACCCATGAACGGAAGCCCGACTCTGATGCGAACAGGCCCTTAACCCCTTCAGGACCAAGCTCATTTTGGCCTTCAGGACCAGACCCATTTTTTCAAATCTGACATGTTTCACTTTATGTGGTAATAACTCCGGAACGCTTTTACCTATCAAAGCGATTCTGAGATTGTTTTCTCGTGACACATTGGACTTTATGATAGTGGAAAAATGTGGTCGATAAATTCAATATTTACCAGTGAAAAACACCAAAATTTTGTGAAAAATTGCAAAAATTAGCATTTTTCTAAATGTAAATGTATCTGCTTGTAAGACAGGCCATTATACCACACAAAATTGTTGCTAATTAACATCCCCCATATGTCTGCTTTAGATTGGCATCGTTTTTTGAACGTCCTTTTATTTTTCTATTACGTCACAAGGCTTAGAACTTTAGCAGCAATTTCTCACATTTTCAAGAAAATTTCAAAAGGCTATTTTTACAGGGGCCAGTTCAGTTGTGAAGCGGCTTTTAGGGCCTTATATATTAGAAACCGCCAAAAAGTCACCCCATTTTAAAATCTTCACCCCTCAAAGTATACAAAACAGCATTTAGAAAGTTTCTTAACCCTTTAAATGTTTCACAGGAATTAAAGCAACGTAGAGGTGAAATTTTCAAATTTCATTTTTTTTTGCAGAAATTCATTTTTAATCTATTTTTTTGTAACACAGAAGGTTTTACCAGAGAAACGCAACTCAATATTTATTGCCCAGATTCTGCAGTTTTTAGAAATATCCCACATGTGGACCTAGTGCGGTAATGGACTGAAGCACCGGCCTCAGAAGCAAAGGAGCACCTAGAGGATTTTGGGCCTCCTTTTTATTAGAAAATATTTTAGGCACCATGTCAGGTTTCAAGGGCTCTTTTGGTGCCAAAACAGTGAAAATCCCCCAAAAGTGACCCCATTTGGGAAACTACACCCCTTGAGGAAATTATCTAGGGGTATAGTGAGCATTTTGACCCCGCAGGTTTTTTGCAGAAATTATTGGAAGTAGGCCGTGAAAATAAAAATCGTCATTCTTTCAAAGATAATGTAGGTTTAGCTAATTTTTTTCTAATTTCCACGAGGACTAAAGGAGAAAAAGCACCACAACATTTGTAAAGAAATTTCTCCCGTAAAACAATTTCTCCAGTAAAACAATACCCTGCATGTGGTTATAAACGGATATTTGGACACACAGCGGAGCTTAGAAGGGAAAGAGCGCTATTTGGCTTTTGGAGCTCAAATTTAGCAGGAATGGTTTGCGCAGGCCATGTCGCATTTGCAAAGCCCCTGAGGGGACAAAACAGTGAAAACGCCAAAAAAGTGACTCCATTGAGAAAACTACACCCCTTGAGGAATCCATCTAGGGGTGTAGTGAGCATTTTTCCCCCACAGGTGTTTCATAGATTTTATTAGAATTGGGCAGTGAAAATAAAAAAAATCCTTTTTCTTCAATAAGACGTAGCTTTAGCTCCAAATTTTTAATTTTCAACAAATAAAGGAAAAAAAGAACCCCAACGTTTGTAAAGCAACTTCTCTGGAGTACGGCAATACCCCACACGTGGTCATAAAATGCTGTTTGGGCACACGGCAGGGCTCGGAAGTGACGGAGCGCCATTTGCTTTTGTTGTACAGATTTTGCTGCATTTGGTTTCTGGGCGCTATGTTGCATTTGCAAAGTCCCTGTGGGACCAAAACAGTGGATCCCCCCCAGAAGTGACCCCATTTTGGAAACAACACCCTCAAGGTATTCACCTAGGGGTGTAGTGAGCATGTTAACTCCACAGGTGTTTTGCAGAAATTTGTGTGCGCACGATGTGGGAGAATGAAAATGGGAGTTTTTCCTTAGATACGCCAATATGTGGTGCCCAGCTTGTGCCACCATAACAAGACAGCTCTCAATTATTATACGGTGTTTCCCTGTTTTAGAATCACCCTACATGTGGCCCTAATCTTTTGCCTGGACATTCGACAGGGCTCAGGAGTGAAAGAGTACCATGTAAAATTGAGGCCTAATTTAGCGACATATAAAGTATTGGTTCACAATTGCAGAGGCTTTGATGTGAAATAATAAAAGAAACCCCTGAGAAGTGACCCCATTTTGGAAACTGCACCCCTCAAGGCATTTATTAACCCCTTCCCGCTCCTGGACGTACTATTAGGTCATGGCAGCTGTATCGTTCGCGCTCCATGACCTAATAGTACGTCTCGGGAATAACGGCCGTTTCGGCCGTCCTCCCGACACATACAGGAGCTGTGACAGCTGCTGTCTTGTTCAGCAGCTGTCACAGCTCCTACATCGGGGACCGATCGCTGTGTCCCCTCTGATTAACCCCTTAAAAGTCGCGTTCTATAGAGATCGCGGCTTTTTAGGGGTTAAGCTGCCATCGCCGGCCTGCTACGCGATAGCGGCCGGCGATGGTGACTATGGCAACCGGACACCAAACAATGGCGTCCGGCTATGCCATAGACGGAAGCCTAGTGGGTCCTGACGTTGTGCTTGCTGTCAGTGAGTAGCTGACAGTTCTAATACACTGCACTACGCATGTAGTGCAGTGTATTAGAATAGCGATCAGGGCCTCCTGCCCTCAAGTCCCCTAGTGGGAGAAAGTAATACAGTAAAAAAAAAGTAAAAAAAAGATGTGTAAAAATAAGAAAATAAAAGTTTTAAAAGTGATAAAAGTAAAAATCCCCCGCGGTATCGCCGCGTCCGTAACGGCCTGAACTACAAAATTATTTCGTTATTTATCCCGCACGGTGAACGCCGTAAAAGAAAATAATAATAAACCGAACCACAATCACAATTGTTTGGTCACTTCACCTCCCAAAAAATGGAATAAAAAGAGATCAAAAAGTCGCATGTACCGAAAAATGGTACTGATCGAAACTACAGTTCGTTACGCAAAAAATAAGTCCTCGCACGGCTTTATTGATTGAAAAATAAAAACGTTCTGGCGCTTAGAATAAGGTAACACAAAAAGTGAATGATTGTTTACAAAACGTATTTTATTGTGCAAACGCCATAAGACATAAAAAAAACTATAAACATCTGATCTCGCCGTAATCGTATCGCCCCGCAGAATAAAGTGAATATGTCATTTATAGCGCACGGTGCACGCAGTAAAAAAAAAGAATAAAAAAACAATAGTAGAATTGCTGTTTATTAGTCACCACGCCACTTAAAAATAGAATAAAAACTGATCAAAAAGCCGCATGCACCCCAAAAAAACTACAATGGATTCCTCAAGGGGTCTAGTTTCCAAATTGGGGTCACTTTTGGGGGGTTCCCAATGTTTTGGCACCACAAGACCTCTTCAAACCGGACATGGTGCCTAATAAAAAAAGAGGCCTCAAAATCCACTAGGTGCTCCTTTGCTTCGGAGGCCGGTGCTTCAGTCCATTACCGCACTAGGGCCACATGTGGGATATTTCTCAAAA
Organism: Rhinoderma darwinii; assembly: GCF_050947455.1. NCBI lineage: Eukaryota > Metazoa > Chordata > Amphibia > Anura > Rhinodermatidae > Rhinoderma > Rhinoderma darwinii. The sequence continues at coordinate 96,011,782 of NC_134693.1, read as the reverse complement.
CTGCAGAATCTGGGCAATAAATATTAAGTTGCGTTTCTCTGATAAATCCTTTTGTGTTATAAAAAAAATGGTATAAAGAGGATTTTCTGACAAAAAAAAAAAGTCTATTTCACCTCTACTTTGCTCTAAATTTCTGTGAAACACCTAAAGGGTTCATAAACTTTCTAAATGCTGTTGTGAATACTTTGAGGGGTCTAGTTTCTAAAATGGGGTATTTGATAGGGGTTTCTAATATATGGGCCCCTCAAAGCAACTTCAGAACTGAACTGGAACCTAAAAAAATAAATAAATGAGGCAATACTTCGCTTCTTACATTATACTGATAATGAGCCGTGCCCACCCCGAGATGACCCCAGTTTTGACCGTTTGTATAAACGGAGACCCCTATTAGACCGTTCCAGTGCCCGGTTTTCCCAAGCATACACCCCCGAGAAGTGTATTTCTATTGATGAGTCCCTGGTACATTTTAAAAGGAGGGTTCAATTCCGCGAGTACCTGCCGGGTAAGAGGGCAAGGTATGGCGTGAAGATGTATAAGCTGCGAGAGTGCATCCGGGTATACCTACAGGTTTAGACTATATGAAGGAAAGGCCACCCCCAAACCAGACTGCATCCTGGACTACAATAGGTACATGGGAGGGATGGACTTGTAAGATCAAATCCTGAAGCCCTACAGCGCCATGCGGTGTGGTATAAGAAGCTGGTCGGGCACATCATACAGATGGCATTGTACAATGCGTATGTGCTACGTCGATGTGCAGGCCAGACGGGAACTTTCCTGGAATTTCAAGAGGTGATTATCAAGAACCTAATCTTTAGGGACCAAGAAGGGGGGGGCACCCAGTACTTCTGGAAGCTGGGCCACACGCATCGTACCAAGGCGGCAACACTTTCCAGGAGAAGTTCCCCAAACTGGCAAGAAGGGAAAAAGTCAAAAGAGGCGCAAAGTCTGCTATAAGGGATGACACAATATATCAATGTGACACGTGTCCCGATTAACCAGAGCTCTGTATGAAAGTCAGTTTTAAAATTTATCATACATCCCTTGGTTTATAATTTACCCCAATTTTACTTACCCTGATGCACTCCGCACAGCTTATCCCCCCTCGTCTTTCCCCTCTGAGCCCTGCTGTGTGTCCAGGCAGCTGATAACAGCCACATGTAGGGTATTGCCATACCCGGGAGAACCCACATTACAGTTTATGGGGTGTAGGTCTCTGGTCAAAATGCTCACTACACTTCTAGATGAATGCCTTAAGGGTGTAGTTATTAAAACGGGGTTACTTCTTGCGGGTTTCAACTGTACTGGTACCTCAGGTGCTTCTGCATACATGACTTCGCACTAGAAAATCCCCAGTAGGCCAAATGGTGGTCCTTTCCTTCTGAGCCCTCCCATGGGCCCAAACGGCAGTTTATCACAACAAATGGGGTATTGCGGCACTCAGAACAAATTGGGCAACAAAACTGAGTATTTTGTTTCTTGTGAAAATAAGAAATTCAGCCAAAACGACATATTATTTGAAAAAAATAATTTTGTTTTCATTCCCAGCCCAATTCAAATAAGTTCTGTGAAAAAACTATGGGGTCAAAATGGTCACAACACCCATAAATGAATTCCTTGAGGGGTGTAGTTTTCAAAATGGGGTCATTTGATACTTCCGGTTCCGGCGCTGCCATGCGAGGAGAGTGAAAAAGAGCTCTCCAGACCTACGATACCCAAATCGACTGACATAGCCAGCACAATTAGTGTATCGATCGGGAAACGACAGACATCTCACCGGCAGACTACGCTGAAGGTGGAGGGAGAGTCCCGACAGCATCGCTGCAGCCATAGCAACTCCCGAGGTACCTTCGCTGTGAGACGGCACGGACGCCATTAAAGGCCCCATACCCCAAACGGTATCAGCCGAGGAGAGGCTGAGGAGAGGCACGGAAACCAGAAGGGCACGGCACGGGGAGCAATAAAGTTATCGGGACACCGCGGATTACACATTTTGGCGCCAAAACTCCCGGAACAGCACAGAGGAGAGAGGACACGCCATTTTGCAGGTTTGTGTGGAAGGGACCACTCACACACAGACAGGACTTTGACAACGAGAAACACGCTGACTTACCTTGAATAGACGTAGAAGTTGGCACAGAGACATTCATAGTGAAGCACTTATCGTGATGCCGCCGGTCACCAGGAAAGACAGGCAGACAGTGAGTCGCCCATCGTCAGAACAGGAAGACGAAATGTCGGACGGGGAAGGGGGAGGGGAACCCTCGACCTCGATGAAGATAGACTACAAAAGACTGGCCATAGAAGTGGCTAAGCGCATTACGCCTGATATACAGGACACCCTAGCCAGTACCATATCAGACTCCTTGAAAGAGATGCAGGCGGATATTATGCAACATGGTACACGACTAGACGAGGTGGAACAGCGAATCTCGATGCTGGAGGATGAAGCAGCAGAGGCACATGGCACCCTGCAAGAGCTGGTAGCAGAAAAGGAAAAGATGCTGGCCAAAATAGATGATCTAGAGAACCGATCACGACGGAATAACGTCCGGGTGGTGGGAATACCAGAAACAGTGCCGGCAACGCATTTAAAAAGTATCTGTGAATATGACCTCCCAAAGATGTTGAATATGGAAGGCCCGTGCAAAGTAGAAAGAGCGCACAGGGTGGGCCCAGACAGACAAAAGCTGACACAGCCACAAGGCCAGATACAGAGGGCAAGACAAGTCATAGTTCGCTACCTGGATTATTCTGACAAGGAAGCGCTGCTACGTCAATACAAGACCAGAAGAGGACCGGTAAAATTGAATGGAGTCACAGTCATGCTATTTGGAGACTACTCAGCGGAAGTCTCGAAGAAAAGGAAATTGTTTAGCAGAATTTGCACAGCGTTTCATCATCGAGGCATGAAATTTCAACTTCAGTATCCGGCGATTTTAAAAGTAACAACGCCAAGTGGCACACCACAAGTCTACACGGATCATCGGGAAGCGGAAGCAGTATACAAGGACATACTCAAAGCTCCAGGGCCTACTGCGGCAGAGAACAACCCTGCAAGAAGTGGCACGCAGCAGGATACACCGCACCAGAAAGGACAACCGCCAAAAGAGAAAAGACTGACGCAGACACCGAGACATGGATAATCTTGACAAATAGCCAGATGATGGTGGACTGTCCGATTTATGGGAGTAGTGAGTAATGCAGATGTTTAGCTTCAGATATATTTTGTTGGCGGGAACTCTCTCTGGGGTAGTAGAGGAAGTTTCAAAAAAAAAAAAAAAAAAAGGATGTCAAGGTGGGATGTATAAATATAGATCTGTGAACCCGGGAGATATGTTATAAATGTTAATCTAATATGTGATGAAGGAAGATAGGCTGCTTAGGACAGGTTAAAGAGTAGGTGAAAGAAGATCACATGGCAGAAAAAAGTGAAGTCAAAAGTAATAAAAGAAGGGGGAAGTGGGGTTGTCAGAAGGCAACAAAAAGATTTAAATTGTTTGTTTTTAGTTGGAGTTTAAGGCGGAATGGTAGCCATATTGAAGGGAATGTTGAAAAATGGTTCCTCCTAAGAGACGAAGTTACATCACATGCAAACACAGACACATATCATAAGAACCCTATATGAAAGTAGTAACATGGAATGTTAAGGGGCTTTTGTCCCCACACAAAAGATCGATGATTCTGAGGCATCTCGGTAAAATGAAGGTAGATTTGGCCCTACTCCAGGAAACACACCTGGAAGAAAAAGATTTCTTCAGGATGCGAAAATTTTGGGTGGGACAGGTATTCGGCTCTCCGGCAGTTCAAAAAAAAAAAACGGGGTCCTGATTTTAATAAATAAAAATCTTGCTGCAACGATGCGCTCAAAAGAGGTAGATTCAGAGGGACGCATGATGAATTTATTGTTGGATACGCAATTGGGAGAGATCAGTGTCTATAATATTTATGCACCTAACACAAATAACCGCACCTACTTTCAGACCCTGCAAACGACATTACTAGCGGACACTTGTGCAATGAAGTTAGTGGGAGGAGATTTCAACTCAGTACAGTGTGCAACCGAAGATAGGAAGAGAAGTACTCAAGCATCGACACTAGGCACGGATGGTATTTTAGCAGAATTCGCGCAAACAACACAAGTAACGGATGATAGGGAATACACCTATTATTCACCTTACCATAAATCCTGGTCTAGAATAGATTACATATTCCTGAGCCAACAGTTACTGCAGTATGTGGATCAAATAGACATCACTGACATGATCATATCTGATCATGCGCCAGTGAGGCTGGTACTGATAGATAAACACCCTAGGGGGGAGTTCACGCAGTGGAGATTCCCAACTCACCTGGCAGAAGAGGAAGAGTTCCAACAGAAGTTAAAAGGGTGGTGGATGGAGTACTCGATAGATAATGCAGAGCATGTCACTGAACAGGCGCTTTATTGGGAAGCGGCGAAGGCGGTATTAAGAGGGAGGCTCATATCGTATGCAGCGTTTAGGAAAAAACAAACGCAGCAAAAATTTAGGGAATGCAGTGACAAACTTAGAGCGGCATACTCTACCTTTCTAGCTGACCCTATAACAAGTAAAAAACTCAAATGGATAGAGGCCAGAAGACATTTCGAAACTTGGTTGGAAAACAAAGAAAGGTTCGGGAGATCACTCTATGAAGCCAAGCTTTTTAGGTTCGGCAACAAAGCCGGAAAGATGCTAGCAGGGTTATCTAGAGGGTTTCGGCCGCAGACGCACATCACTAAAATGAAGGACCAGGGGGGTCAAATTCATTCAGAGCCTAAAAAAATAAATGCTGTTCTGGAAGAATTCTACCAACAGCTGTATACGTCCACAGCGGGACCTGAGGATATACAGGATAGCCAGTTTTTAGCCAATCTCCCCATGCCCACACTTAATCAGGAACAATTAGGGGAGTTGAATGCACCAATAACGCAGGAAGAACTACAGCAGACGATTAAGACATTGTCAAATGGAAAGGCGCCGGGACCTGATGGCTACCCGGCGGAATTCTACAAAATACTACAAGAGCAAATAACCCCGCCGCTACTAGCATACTTAAATTCATTGTTAATGGGAGAAGGCATTCCTGCAGCAGCGAACATGGCTTATATAAAAGTGTTGCCCAAGGAGGGAAAAGATTTGTTACTGCCGGGCTCCTATAGACCCATATCTTTAATTAATCAGGATCTTAAGCTAATCTCGAAGATAATGGCGACCAGACTGGCTCAGATAATGCCACTATTGGTGGGTCCTTCACAAGTGGGGTTTATAAAAGGCAGATCGGCAGTCACAAACATTAGAAAGGTATTGGGAGTCATGGACGGGATAAGGGCTGAGATAGTCACATAATCAGGCAGCAATAGTGTTATTAGATGCTGAAAAAGCATTTGATAACGTCGAGTGGAGGTGGTTAGACATGGTCCTGGATAAATTTAATATACAAGGGGCATTTAGAGTATATCTGAAAGCACTGTACAATAATCCTACGGCAGCAGTCTGCACTCCGGGCGTTAGATCGAACATGTTTAAATTGTCAAAGGGCACGCGACAGGGGTGCCCCTTATCACCACTTTTGTTTGACCTTGCTTTGGAGCCTCTGATACAGGTCCTGGAGCGAGGGCAGATATATTCAGGGATCCGGGTGGGTGAAGTAGAAGTCAAAACAGCGGTTTTTGCAGATGATATTCTGTTATTTCTCTCCCACCCGTCCAGACATCTGCCTAGAGTATTTGAGGTGATTCAAGAATATGGAAAACAAGCGGGACTTAAAATTAACACAAATAAGAGCGAACTTTTAGGTTTAACGCATCATAATCACACAGCAGACGTTAACCTCCAACGGTTGGGAATTAAAATAGCAAAATCGCAGATAAGATATCTGGGAATACAAATAGGGCGGACCACAGGAACACTATACCAACTGAATTACAAACACATTTTCCGCAAAATAAAATTAGAACTACAAAGATGGATGGCCTTACCACTGTCCATGTTTGGGAGATGCCATTTGGTCAAAATGATTTCCTTTGCGAGATTACTATATCCGCTGCAAACACTGCCTCTGTTGCTGAAGCATAGAGATGTAAATGCCTTTAACTCGGCTATAACGAAATTCATATGGATGAATAAGCGCCCCAGAGTGTCATTGCTAAAATTACAGGGATATCATTGGCAAGGGGGAGTGAACATACCGCACTTAAGAGGGTATAACATAGCTAGCCTCTTCCGCCATGTTCTAGATTGGATACATAAAACTAGTCACTACTCAAATAGAGATCTGGAGTCGGCTCTGGCGGAAGAATATGATCTAAGGGCCTTGCTACACACAAAGCTAGGACACCTACCCCAAAAGGTCAAATCCTCAGTCATACTACGTGACACAATAATGTGTTGGAAGGAAGTGAGGAAAAAACAGGGCCTTTCATTTCAATTGTCCAAATATTTGCCCCTATGGACTGATATCCGGTTCCAGGCAGGGATGTCAAGCAGTCTATTTAAGACATGGAAAAACAAAGGGATAGACACAGTAGAGCATGTATTGCATGCGACGGAACCGAGATTAAAGACGCTACCAGAACTGGGGAACGAATATGGGATCCAGCAAACTCATTTTCTGCAATACCTGCAAATTAAAGCTTTTTGTACGAAGCTGGTGGGGAATTTAGAAAAAGAAATAATAGATAACCCCTTCGATGCGTTGGTGGGAGAAGATTCACATAGGAAGTCCCTATCGGAATTGTACCGGGCAATGAAAGTTATGTATGTACGATTAGAAAATAAAAATCAATTTCCATATTGGAGACGTATTCTCAAAACACCGGATATAAATGAACAACTACTGGAGGGATGGCAAACAGTGAGAAAGCATGTGATTAATGAAGTGTGGAGGGAGACACAATTTAGACTGATGCATGCAGCCATTTATGCTTTTAATATACCGCCCACAGATGGGAATCCAAATAGGATACACTCCTGCCCAAAATGTGCTCAGCCGCACACAGACTTATATCATGGTATCTGGTTGTGTTCGGCTACTCAGGGATACTGGATGGAAGTATTGGCATATATCAAGAAGTTATGGGGTAAAACTATTCCATTGAACCCGACGCTGCTATTATTTCACTCAATAGCGTTACTAGATACTGAAGCAGAGGGAGTATTGCAACACATACCGCCGTTAGCACATATAATAATACTTATAGCCAAAAGGTGCATTCTGAAAAATTGGCTGGAAACTAACACCCCGAATTTGGAACATTTAGTCCAGCAACTACATAAGTATCTACATTCAGATAGAATTGAGGCACAAGGAACGGGGGACGGAGAAATTTTTCAAAAAATGGAAGCCATTCTTAGTACAAATGCAAGACTCGGATATAGCAAAAACGATGGAGGGCTTCAGGCAAACTAAATGGTATCTCATCGAGGATATCAAAGGGACATTAGGGAAATTAAAAACTACAAAATCAAACGATCAATGAGGAACACATTGAACACAAGACATTAAGGGAAACGGGAGGAGACAAATAAGAAAATATTAGGTAGGCTACCATAGTTACCGTGTTAAATGTTGCTAGGTTTTCCAGTATAACCTGTCATCAAAGTTGCAATAGATCTACAATCTAAAAAAAAAAGTTTGGACTTATCAATGAAAGAAAGAATATGTATCATAGATATACTAGTTTCAGGGTATGAACATTGCAATGCATTGTCTATTGTTAATTGTTTTTCTTTTTTCTTTTATTCTGTTGAGACATTATATATGTATGTTAAAATATGGAAAATTCAATAAAAAAAGTTTAAAAAAAAAAATAAAAAATGGGGTCATTTGTGGTTGGTTTCTATTGCTTTGATACCTCTGGGGCTCTGCAAATGCGACATGGCACCCGAAAACCAATCCAGCAAAATCTGGACTCCAAAGAACACACAGCGCTCCTTTCCTTCTGAGCCCTCCCATGGGCCCAAACGGCAGTTTATCACCACAAATGGGGTATTGCCGCACTCAGGACAAATTGGGCAACAAAACTGAGTATTTTATTTCTTGTGAAAATAAGAATTTTTGAGCTAAAATGACATATTATTGGAAAAAATATATATTTTTTTAATTCCCAGCCCAATTCAAATAAGTTCTGTGAAGAAACTATGGGGTCTAAATGGTCACATTACCCATAAAAGAATTCCTTGAGGGGTGTAGTTTCCAAAATGGGGTCACTTCTGGTGGGTTTCCATTGCTTTGATACCTCTGGGGCTCTGCAAATGCGACATGGCACCCGAAAACCAAACCAGCAAAATCTGCACTCCAAAGAACACACAGCGCTCCTTCCCTTCTGAGGCCTCCCATGGGCCCAAACGGCAGTTTATTGCCACAAATGGGGTATTGCTGCACTCAGGAGAAATTGGGCAACAAAATTGAGTATTTTGTTCCCTGTGAAAATAAGAAATTTTGATAAAAAATTACATCTTATTGGAAAAAATGACATTTTTTTAATGTCACAGCCCAATTGAAATAGGTGCTGTGAAAAAACTGTGTGGTCAAAATGCTAACAACACCCATAAATGAATTCCTTGAGGGGTGTAGTTTCCAAAATGGGGTCACTATTGGGGGATTCCTACTGTTTTGGCACCTCAACACCTCTTCAAACCTGGCATGCTGCCTAAAATATATTCTAATAAAAAAGAGGACTCAAAATGCACTAGGTGCTTCTTTGCTTCTAGGGCTTGTGTTTTAGTCCACGAGCGCAGTAGGGCCACATGTGGGACATTTCTAAAAACTGCAGAATCTGGACAATACATATTTAGTAGTGTTTCTCTGGTAAAACCTTCTGTGTTACAGAAAAAAAAAAATGAATAAAATTGAAATTCAGCAAGAAAAATGAAATTTGCAAATTTCACCTCCACTTTGCTTTAATTCCTGTGAAATGCCTGAAGGGTTAAAAAAAACTTTCTAAATGCTGTTTTGAATACATTGAGGGGTCTAGTTTTTAAAATGGGGTGTTTTATCAGGGTTTCTAATACATAGGCCCCACAAAGCCACTTCAGAACTCAAGAGGTACCTTAAAAAAAGGGCTTTTGAAATTGTCTTAAAAATATGAGAAATTGCTGTTTATGTTCTAAGCCTTGTAACGTCCAAGAAAAATAAAATAATGTTCAAAAAACGATGCCAATCTAAGGTAGACATATGGGAAATGTGAACTAGTAACTATTTTGGGTGGTATAACCGTCTGTTTTACAAGCAGATGCATTTCAATTCTGAAAAATGCAATTTTTTCAAAAATTTCTCTAAATTTTGCAATTTTTCACCAATAAACACTGAAGATATCGACCAAATTTTACCACGAACATGAAGCCCAATGTGTCACGAGAAAACAATCTCAGAATCGCTTGGGTAGGTTTAAGCATTCCGACGTTATTACCACATAAAGTGAAATATGTCAGATTTGAAAAATGGGCTCTGAGCCTTAAGGCCAAAACTAGGCTGCGTCCTTAAGGGGTTAAGAGGTGTAGTGAGCATTTTCACCCTACGTGTCTTTTTCCATAAATGATTGCGCTGCGGAAGGTACAAATTAAAATTTTTCCCTAGATATGCCAATTCAGTGTCAAATATGTAGTGCCCAGCTTGTGCCACTGGGGACACACACCCAAAAATTGTTAAAAGGGTTCTCCCGGGTATGATGATGCCATATATGTGGAAGTAAACTGCTGTTTGGGCACACTGTAGGGCTCAGATGGGTGGGAGCGCCATTTGGGTTTTGGAGCGTGGAATTTGCTTGGTAATAGTTTTGTTTGGAGTATCACTGTTGTTTCCGTTTATAATGTGGGGCATATCTGAGCTGGGCAGAGTACATCAGGGGCATAGTCAGGTGGTATAATAATAAGGTAAAAAAAATAATCCATAGATGTGTGTTACGCTGTGAAGCAATACTTTCTGCACAGGCCGGTGTCGCACTGATAACTGGCGTCCTTCCTTATCCCCCTTTTGGTCCACACTCCGCACCTTTGCAGTTTGGGGAATTTTGCTGGGAAACGTTGTCCTGGTATAATACGGGCACCGTCGCTTCCAGCAGATATGTTTGGACCCTCCCCTTCCTGGTTCCCTAATTTTAGTGCCTTGATACATCGCCATTTGAAACAGAAGAAACGTTCCCCTCGGGCCTTCACAACTGGATAATTTTCTTTCCTGAATTATTGGAGCCAAAGGGGTTTTCCAATCCTTCTTTTTTTTTTTTTTTTTAAATCCATGCAATGTTCCTCTATTAATATATTAGTGCACTCTGACTATCTTTTTCCTGATAATAAATGGTTTTAGTAACACTACTCCCTATTGTTTACCCTGAGAGGTTTGTTTTGCTCAGTAAGTTCATTCCTCTTCTCTTCCTGCGTTTCTCCTCCCTGCATGCACTGCTCTAGTCCCAGCATGCAATGTGCATGCAGCAGTGCACTTGCTTCGCCTACTACACCCAGCTCTACTAACTTCTGCAATCTCAGTCTTCATTTTGGTGCTCTCATTCTATTACTGATAGCACAAGCTGAAATCACTGGATATCTGCGTTTTTAACCTCTTAACGCCGAAGGGCGGATATATCCGTCCTCAGCAGCTGCTAGTTCGCGCAGGACGACGGATATATCCGTCCTGTAATCGTGCGGGTACAGTCACTGTACCCACGCGATCAGCGGCAGGAGCACGGCTGTTATACACAGCCTGGCTCCTGCTGCAACTGCCGGAATCGAAGCGCGCTCCGATTCCGGCAGTTTAACACATTAAATGCCGCTGTCAATAGTGACAGCGGCATCTAATGTGTTTGACAGAGGGAGGGAGCTCCCTCTGTCACCCCATCGGCGCCCCCGCAAAGAAATCGCGGGTCGCCGTCGGGTTTCCATGGCAGCGGGGGTCTAACAAAGACCCCCAGGTCTGTCTTCAACATCTGCCTGTTAGGCGATGCCGGAGGCATGACCTAACAGGTTGCCTGTCCATTTTACACTGACCGGCAATAATGCTTTGGTATACTAAGTATACCAAAGCATTATATATGCGATCAGCACATCGCATAGTGAACTCCCCTGGTGGGACTAAAAAAAAAATGTCAATCCGTTAAATAAAGTTGGTGAAAAAAAAATAAAAAATTACAGTGAAAATCAAATAAAACTTTAGTAAAAGTGTCAAAACAAATAACACATACACATATATGGTATCCCCGCGATCGTAACAACTTGAACAATAATATTAACACATTAATTAAACCACCGAATGAACGGCGTCCAAAAAAAATGCAAAAAAACAACGGCAAAATTCGCTCTATTCTCCCATTCCCCCCATAAAAAATTAAATAAAAATGAATCTATAAGTTCTATGTACCCCAAAATAGTACTAATGAAAACTACACATTGTCCCGCAAAAATCAAGCCCACGTACGGCCACATAGACGGAAAAATAAAAACGTTACGGCTCTTGGAATGCGGCGATGCAAAAACAAGTAATTTTTTTCTAAAAGGCTTTTTATTGTGCAAACGTAGGAAAACATAAAACCTTTACATATTTGGTATCCCCGTAATCGTGCCGACCCATAGAATAAAGGTAACATGTTATTTACGCTGCATAGTAAACGGCGTAAACTTATAACGTGAAAATCAATGCTGGAATAGCTGCTTATTTTCAATTCTCTCCTAAAATAAAGTTAATAAAAGTTAATCAATATGTTATAATCATCTAAAAATGGTACAATTACAAAATACAACTCGTCCCGCAAAAAACAAGCCCTTATACGGCTATGTCGACGGAATAAAAAAAAAAGTTACGACTCTTGGAATGCGACCGTGAAGAAACAAAAAATAATCCAAAGGTCATTAACGCGCAAAATGGCCTGGTCATTAAGGGGTTAAACGGTTTGAAGAGGTCTTGTGGTACCAAAACAGTGGAAACCCCCAAAAGGTGACCCCATATTGGAAACTAGACCCCTTGAGGAATCCATTGTAGTTTTCTTGGGGTGCATGCGGCTTTTTGATCAGGTTTTTATCCTATTTTTAGGTGGCGTGGTGACTAAAAAACAGCAATTCTAGTATTGTTTTTTTATTCTATTTTTGTTACAGCGTTCACCGTGCACTATAAATAACATATTCACTTTATTCTGCGGGGCGATACGATCATTTACACGAGCGTGTTATACGTCCGTGCAACGCGCGTCGCAGGGACCTATGTTAGTCTATGGGGCCGTGTAGACAAGTGCGTGATTTTCACGCAGCGTATGTCCGCTCCGTGAAACGCACGACGTCCTATACTTGTGCGCTGTTCGCGCATCACGCACCCATTGAAGTCAATAGGTGTGTGAAAACCACGCATGTCGCACGGAAGCAATTCCGTGGGACAAGCGTGGTTCGCGCAACAGCACTGTAAAGGATGAATGAAAACAGAATAGCACCACGTTCTTTTCTGTTTACACACATCCAAACGGAGTGTCATAATGATGGCGGCTGCGCGAAAACCACGCAGCAGCCGCGCATCATAAAGGGCTGACACACGGAGCTGTTAAGTGCCTTTTGCGCACGCAAAACGCAGCGTTTTTTGCTTGCGCAAAACGCACACGCTCGTGTAAACCCGGCCTTACGGTGACACCAGATGTTTATAGGTTTTTTTTATGGCGTTTGCACAATAAAATACGTTTTGTAAAAAATCATTCACTTTTTGTGTTACCTTATTCTAAGAGCCAGAACTTTATTATTTTTCCATCAATAAAGCCGTGCGAGGACTTATTTTTTGCGTAACGAACTGTAGTTTCCATTTTTAGGTACATGCGACTTTTTGATCTATTTTTAATAAATTTTTGGGGAGGTGAAGTGACCGAACAATTGTGATTTTGGTACGGTTTATTATTATTTTCTTTTACGGCGTTCACCGCGCGGGATAAATAACAAAACAATTTTGTAGTTCAGGCCGTTACGGACGCTGCGATACCAATTATGTATAGTTTATTTATTTATATATTTTTATTAATAATAAATGACTGATCAGGGAAAAAAAAGGGGATTTTTTCACTTTTAAAACTTGTATTTTCTTATTTTTACACCTTTTTTTTTTACTGTATTACTTTCTCCCACTAGGGGACTTGAGGGCAGGAGGCCCTGATCGCTATTCTAATACACTGCACTACATGCGTAGTGCAGTGTATTAGAACTGTCAGCTACTCACTGACAGCAAGCATAGTGGGTCCTGACGTTGTCAGGACCCACTAGGCTTCCGTCTATGGCATAGCCGGACGCCATTGTTTGGTGTCTGGTTGCCATAGTAACCATCACCGGCCGCTATCGTGTAGCAGGCCGGCGATGTTAACTTAACCCCTAAAAAGCCGCGATCTCTATTGCGGCTTTTAATGGGTTAAACAGCGGGGACACAGCGATCGGTCCCCGCTGTAGGAGCTGCTGTACGAGACAGCAGCTGTCACAGCTCCTGCATCTGTCGGGAAGACGGCCGAAACGGCCGTTATTCCCGCAACTTCATATTCCATTGCTAATTTCACAGAGCATGCGCGGTGGAGTGTGTTAACCACGCATGCTCTAATCAGATAAAGCACGTGGTACGGTTACATCATTTTTGTGACGTAACCGTACAGTGTGAAAGCCGGAAACCGGAAGTAAGGTAGCAGACCAAATGGACGGGTCTGCACAGGAAGTGCAGATTTTGCTTTACTAAGGGGGCGGTGACGGAAGAAGATATACGACGCTACAGCCATCTGATGAAACGTAAGTACATTGTAAAGTTGTATATTTTTCATTAATTTAAATGAATGTCATTTTTTACTTCCGGAAAACCTCTTTAACTTATTTTATTTTTTCAGACGTAGTGGTATGAGGGCTCTTTTTTTACGGGACGAGCTGTAGCTTTTATTGGTACATATTGGGGTACAATCAACTTTTTGATCACTTGTTATCCTTTTTTTGGGAGGCAAGGTGACAAAAAAACAGAAATTCTGCCAGAGTTTTTTTAGTTGTTTTTTTTTATACAGCGTTCACCGTACGTTATAAACTACACGTTACCTTCATTCTGCGGGTCAGTAAGATTCTGGCGATACCAAATTTATAGAACTTTTTTATAACTTTTTGCACAATAAAATTACTTTTGGAAAGAGAATGTATTTTTTCTGTCGCCAAATTGTGAGAGCCATAACTTTTACATTTTTTCGTCGATGGAGCCGTGTGAGGGCTTGTTTTTTGCGAGACGAGGTATAGATTTTATCGGTACCATTTTTGGATACATGCAACTTTTTGATTACTTTTTATTTCAATTTTTGGAAGACCGTGACCAAAAAAACAGTAATTATGGCAGTGTTTTTGAGTTGTTTTTTTTACGGCGTTCACTGCGCTGGACAAATAACATAATATTTTTATAGTTCAGGTCGTTACGGTCGCAGCGATACCAAATATGTATGGCTTTATTATTTTTTTCTATAATAAATGACTTGATAAGTGAAAAAGGGCGATTGTGTTTTGTGTTATTATTTGAAACTTTTATTGTAGGTTTTACAACTTTTATTTTTACTTTTTTTACACTTTTTTTTACACTTTAGTCCCACTAGGGGACTTGAATGTCCAACTGTTTGTTTGATGTTCTAATACATTGCACTACCTATGTAGTGCAGTGTATTGGAACTGTCAGTTGTTCACTGACAGCAAGCCGATCAGGCTCCGCCTCTGGGCGGGGCCTAATCAGCTTACGTAATGGCAGACAGGAGTCCATTGTTAGGGCTCCTGTTGCCATAGTAACAGTCGCCAGCCTTGCCATCGCATGGCAAGGCTGCCGATTTTCTACAAACCTCTAGGATGCAGCGATCACAATGGATCGCTGCATCGAAGGGGTTAATGCCACGAATCGGAGCTAGCTCCGGTTCCTGGCGATAGATCGGGGTGTCCGCTGTAACATACAGTGGACACCCACTGCTGATGACGCCGGCTCAGCTTCTGAGCCGGAAGCTGAGCCGGCACCATCTTGCCGATGGTACCGGAAGCCTCCTGGGCCCCGCCGACGACGGGGCATAGGAGGATTCCGTTACAGGCTGATCGGGAGGTAAGCATTAGCCCTCCCATCGCCTTTGCAGCCACCGGCAACCCAGCGATCACGTTGCTGGGGTGCCGGTGGCTATAAACTCCTCACATGCTGCGATCTCTATTGAACGCAGCATGTGAGGGGTTAATCGGCCGGATCGGATGCTAGTTCCGGTCCTGGCCGATACCTCATGGTGACAGCTGTAACATACAGCTGGCACCCAGCGGTGATGTCGCTGGCTCAGCTCCTGAGCCAGCTTCATCTCCATGACGTACAGTAACGTCAAAATGCGGTAAGACACAGTTTTTATTGACGTTAATATACGTGATCCGGCGGGAAGGGGTTAATCTATACTTTTATTTGTTTGGTGCAGCTTTGAGAATATATACAACATTTTATTGCTCTCTAATCAGCCAATTCGGTTTAGTATAAAAAGATTGACTGCACTATCTTCGGCTGTGACCCTGCTCTGTACACCCCTCCGAGCCAGTTCTAGCAGATCCAGCCTATCCATGCACTAAATAGTTGTTCATTCATTTGAAAGGGTGTGTTGAACTTTACATGGATTTCGGCTGAAATCCGATAATCCGCATCCCATGCATATTAATGGGGTTACGCAACCCAGTTCACAAGCTTTGGAACATTTCTACATGGATTTTTGTCTGCGCCGTTATAAAAAAGATCTGTGAAAATAAGTAGCGTGCTATTCTAATTAATCCCGTGGATTCCGCATAGAAAAGTAGGCGTGTTCCACATGCATATTGGCTCCATTGAAGAGGGCTAATCCTCGTGCAGATCCACAGCACATCAAACTGCAAATCCACAGGAGCAATTCGAGATGAGCCTCGAATTTCTGCAGCGGATCTTGTAGTAAGTACTTATCGGATTTTCCCTAGACCCGTGTTGAAGATAGCCTAAAACTACGTTACATGCAGCCACTGCAGGGAAAATGTGTGGCTAGAGAAGCTAGACCCGCAGCGATCAGGTGGTCTAATAAATGAAATTTTCCCATAATTTGTATTTTCCAATTTCCAATTTTTTTTTTCCACCTTTTTTCCAGGGGGCCTAGATATATATTAACATTTTTGTGAGATTCACTTTAACCCTTTAGTGACCAGCCTATTTGAAACCTTAATGACCAAGCTATTTTTTTACGTTTTTGCATCGTCGCATTCAAGGTGCTATAACTTTTTTAATTTTTGCATCGACATAGCTTTATAAGGACTTGTTTTTTGCAGGACAAGTTTGTATTTTTTTAATCGCACCATTTTGGGGTACATATAATTTATTGATTAACTTTTATTGGGGGGTAGAAGAAAAAAAATTTTGCGTCCTTAATTTACGCCGTTTACAATGTGGTCTAAATAACATAATAACTTTATTCAGCGGGTCGTTACGATTGCGACGATACCAAATTTAT
Organism: Rhinoderma darwinii; assembly: GCF_050947455.1. NCBI lineage: Eukaryota > Metazoa > Chordata > Amphibia > Anura > Rhinodermatidae > Rhinoderma > Rhinoderma darwinii. The sequence goes on along the minus strand of NC_134693.1, from coordinate 95,995,311 downwards.
ATAGTTTTCTTCTGTTTTACTACTTTTACACCGTAAACAACCAATTTGTACACATGAAGCGCTAATGGGCTATCTCAAAAACTATACAGTATAGTATATCAAGTAATACGATGAATTATATCTTGATTTTTTTAAACAATTTATAAATAGGGATAGCCTCAGAAAATATATAACCAAGTGTGACTTGGTGTTTTTGACTAAGAATATACAGAGAACCTATAGGGAATAGTCAAAAAACTAATACAAATATAACAAATAAATAAAAGTTCATTTTATTAACAGATAGATACAAACAAGATTAAAAATTATGAGTCATACAATGTTAAAAAATGGCGTCAACCGATTGTGGGACACAGATAATACATATAGGGTACAAATAAAGTGCTGGGATGACAGCATGAAATGTACTGGTTATGCCTGATATGCAACCAGATAGTTGGATATAAGGTGCTCTTTGACAGTGATGGTATATTAGTAAGGCTAATGTGCTCTGGAAAAGATATAAGTGCAGAGCACTAATGAAGGAATAAATGGATACAGGCCAGGACATATAGAAAACACCAGTACATTGGTACAATGTAATACACATTCATGTCAGAAGATGGTGCTGTTTAACCATCCCAGATTGTGTACCATCAATATGGAGTAGTAAAGTACGTACCCAGATAAGTTGAGTGATCCCACATGCAGGAGACGCCAGACCCGACGCGCGTTTCGGCAAAAACGATTTGTTTTTGTGTCTCCATATTTGAACAGCCACAACTTTTATTTTTCCGCCGATGCAGCTGTATGAGGGTTTTTTTTTGTTTGTTTTTTGTGGATCGACTTGTATTTCTTATTGGTACCATTTGGGAGTACATGTGAATTTTTGCTGACTTTTTTTTTTTTTACTACAGGATGAACAGAAAACCGCAATTCTGGCATTGTTTTGTATTTTATTTCTTACGGCATTCGCCGAGCGAGTTAAATAACACAAGAGCTTTATAGTTGGGGTCGTTACGGACGCGGTGATACCAAATATGTGTAACTTTTATACCTTTAAAGTGGGTTTTTCATTTTTATTTTTTTCTTTGGGGTTTTTATTTAACTTTATTAAACTTTTTTTTTTTTTTTTTTTTACTAGTCCCACTAGTGGACACCTCTATGCGATCATCCGATCGCTTTTTGGGTATGTTCACACGCAAATTCAAAATCTTCTGAAAATACAGAGCTGTTTTCAAGGGAAAACCGCTCCTGATTTCTACAAGTTTTTTAAGCCACTCGCGATTTTCACTGCGTTTTTTACGGCCGTTTTTGGAGCTGTTTTCAATATAGAGTATGAAAAACTGCTCCAAAAACGTCCCAAGAAGTGACCTGCACTTCTTCTTTTTCGCGGCCGTTTTTTAAAAAAAACGGCCCGTCGGAACAGAACGCTGTTTTTCCCATTGAAATCAATGGGCAAATGTTTGGCGGCGTTCTGGCCCCGATTTTTCGGCCGTTTACGGCCCGAAAAACGGCTGAAAATAAGCTGTGAACATACCCTTATAATACACTGCAATACTTCTGTATTGCAGTGTATTATTGCCTGTCAGTGTAAAACTGACAGGCGTCTGCTAGGCCATGCCTAGCAGGCGTTAACTAGAGGCAGACCTGGGGGCCTTTCGTAGGCCCCCCGGCTGCCATAGAAAGCAGCGACACCTTGCGATCGCAAAGCAGGGTGCAAGTGGGGTGACAGAGGGAGCCCCCTCCCTCCAAAACCACTTCGATGCGGCACTCGCTGTTGAGCGCTGCATCTAAGGGCTAAACAGGCAGATTTTGATCTGCCCCCTCGAGCATCGTTGCTCCAAGTTCTCTCTACTGGAGGTAGCTAAGAGCAGGGATTTTTAATTGCTCCCGGCAGCGCAGATTTATTCTGATGCAGCGCCGTGAAAAGGCAGAATAAAGCCCGTTAGTGGCTGCCGTGAAAAGGCGTATTGGTGGTCACTAATGGGTTAATCCCTTGGCGATGAAAAATCATTATTTCCTTTTCTCTTCCTCTAAAAGTCAGCTATTTTTACGGTTTTCATAAGGGGTGCCTAGGACATTTTCCAAGTACATTTTAAATAGGTTTGTATAGTCTTCCATTAAATTGTCCAGAATTAATAGTAAAGTTGGCTGTCTCAAAAAAATGCAGAGGTTCGGCACTTGCAAAATCCATAAAACATCATCTTTATTACAAAATATTAAAAGCCATGCTGGGAAACTATTTCTCTTTACCCGTAAGCTATTGTCACATCGACTGTGGAAAGATCTGACCACTCATTTGTCAAGGAGCTGCATTACTACTTTCTAGAGAATTTAGCTATCCAAAAGTGAACCCCAAGTTAATTTATCTTAATTTTTTTTCCATTGGCCAAGTGATACTGTCATACTATGACTGAATAGTCCTGACATTCCCTCACTGTGAAATGCTGCCAGTGACTGAATAATGGTTACATACGAGCAGTCTGCAGGGCATCCTCATACTGTAAAAGAATCCAGGACCGATCAGGCCCAGTCAGAGGCATATCTCTACTTCTCTGTTTGTAGTTGCTTTTGCCTTTCTTCTCATCTGGCCCACACCGTCTTACAGATTTCTTTCCGTTGCAGAGTGTTCTACATGGACATTGTTGGCTCCACTCCTTTCCGGTAACACAAATCCCCCTCTGGCAGCACAACCCTCCCTCCCACATCCCGAGGCTCCAACTGCAATGCTTCAGAAAAGAGTGTTCCCGTAGGGAATAGAACACCATATACAGTCGAGGACAAAATTGTCGGTAGCCTTCCGTTAAAGTAAAACCCACAATGGTCACTGAAATAACGTGAAACTGACAAAAGTAATAATACATATTAATTTACTGAGAATCAACTAAAGTAAATCAGACATTGCTTTTGAATTGTGGTTCAACAGAAAAAGTGAAATCTAAAAACTGGCCTGGAAAAAAATAATGGTCCCTTTAACTTAATATTTTGTTGCATGACCTTTTGAGGAAATTACTGCAAACAAACGATTTCTGTAACTCTCAATGAGACTTCTGCCCCTGTCCACAGGTATTTTGGCCACTCATCGTGAGGACACTGCTCCAGCTGTCTAAGGTTTGATGGGTGCCTTCTCCAGACTGCAGTTTTCAGCTCCTTCCACAGATGTTCAATAGGATTTAGATCAGGGCTCCTGTTGGAGGTCATAGGTCCTCCAACAGGATAACGACCCAACGCATACAGCTAAAAATATCCAAGAATGGCTGAGAGCAAAGCATTGGACTATTCTGAAGTGGCCTTCTGTGAGCCCTGACCCAAATCCTATTGAACATCTGTGGAAGGAGCTGAAACATGCAACCTGGAGAAGACACCCATCAAACCTGAGGCTGCTGGAGCAGTGTCCTCACGAGGAGTCAGCCAAAATACTTGTGAAGTAGCAGAAGTCTCATTGAGAGTTACAGAAATCGTTTGTTTGCAATGATTGCCTCAAAAGGTCGTACAGCAAAATATTAAGTTAAGGGGACCATCATTTTTGTGCAGGCCAGTTTCATTCGTTTTTTTTTCATTTCTGTTGAACCACAATTCAAAAGCAATGTCTGATTTATATTAGTTGATTTTCAGTAAATTGAGCCTGCCAGAGAGTCTGTCCCTTTATAGTTTCTGACAGAGTGCCCCCCCTATAATAGGTGTCTGACATAGTTTGCCCCTATATAGTGCCAGCACTCTCCTCCCTACTGTACTGCGGCATCTTTTACGTGAGATCACACGCACATGCCACTGACCACCTCTACCTTCAGGTGCCAGCGGCTGAGTGATCAGAGACCAGTGCAGCTGCAGTATACAATTTTATCGGATACAAATGGCAATAGACACCTGAGCCATGCCCCATCCATTAAAGTGCCATCTACCCATGGCCCATCCCTAAAAATGGGCCTGAGATGCTTCTTCCAGAATAATAGAGACAATAAAGGTTTGTCCTCTCCCAAAATGCAATGTTTGCAGTGCTTTATACATTTACTGTAAATAAGTGAAGTTATTCTATTATTGCACAAATGAAGGTAGGATGCAGCACTAATCCAAACACAGAATCCTTGGAATGTTTTCTTATACATTTTAATATGTGGATCTAAATAAATCTTTGGATGAGTGCTGGACCCTACCATTTATTTTGGATTACTTTCTTCGCTCGTGCATTTACTTGCAAGCGGTAAACTTCTATTCTGTGTTATTCTATTATTGCCCAGCTCTGGATGCGACTCTCGGGTGCCTTACAGAAGAAGAGGAATTCAGAGATGACATACAGAGATATTGTACGGAACAGCTCCAATGATGAGACTCTAGCTGCTAAACAGGTATGGGAGACATTGGATTCATTGTTATCAGCTCTTCTGATGAATAGGCTTTTTATTTTCTAATCTTTTTCTTAGGGATTGTTTTAACTGGTTGCCGACACAGGACGAGTATGCTCGTCCTGAGCGGCGAGCACTTTGCGCATTAGGACGAGCATACTCGTCCTGTGTGACAGCCGTCTCTGCGCGCGTCTGTGCGCGCGATCGAGAACGGGGCAACGGCTGTAATACACAGCCACGGCCCCGCTCTGACAGCGGAGAGGAGAGAAACATCTTCTCTCTGCCGTTAACCCTTTGAACGCCGCGATGAAAGCTGATCGCGGCGTTCAAAGAGGGGGGACTGCACATTGATCGCGTCACAGAAAATAACTGACGCGATCAAAGCCCACAACTCGTATGGCCAGACAGCCCAGGGTCCATTGAAGGACCCCAGGGCTGTCTGAACATATTTCCTGTTGTTAGGGCATACTGAGGTATGCCCTAACAACTGCCTGTCTACAATCAGTACACAGGCTAATGTACCGGCATATAGATCTATGCCAGTACATTACAGTTACAAAATAAAAATGATAAATCCCTTTATGGGATTAAAAAAAAAAGTTAAATGAATGTAAAAAAAAAATTAATGATAAATAAATATATTTTTTGATAATACATAAACTTTTTAAAATATAAGTCCCAAAACGTGAAATAATATAGACATATTTGGTATCGCCACGACCGTAACAACCTGTATAACAAATGTATAACATTATTTATGATGATCGGTGTATGGTGTAAAAAAATACATATTAAAACTGCTGCGCAACTGCTTTTTTTTTCTGCATTTTCGCCAAAATAAAAATGTATAGAAATTAAACGATAATGTATTTGTACCAAAAAATGGTACCTACATAAAGTACAACTCGTCCCGCAAAAAACGAAGACTCATACAACTACGTCGTACAAAAAATACGAGTTATGAGCGTCGGGATGCAAAGAGGGGAAATGTAAAAAAATTGCTCTGTCCTCAAGGCCAAAATTGTCCGTGTCCTTAAGGGGTTAACTTGGTTTTCACCTAGTTTTTTTTGTCCTTACCACTTTGGCCAAATGTTCCACTGTGAATAGGATTTTAGAAACTGCCCCCTAGTTGCTCGGTTTTGACATATGATACTGCAATTCAATTCCTAATAGAGCTCTAAAACTTTTACCTGTATGACAGATAAGCCAGAAGCAACCCTTTATGTATTGTTTGCTGTATTCTGTTATCGATTTTTCATATGTGCAGAATTTATTCCAGATTATCCTTGCATGTGATGACATTGCGTTTTAAAAATAGTTTTCCCCTTTCGAGACCGCTTCAGAAGATTTAATTGCAATTCTGTTTTAAGGTATCCAAGAGCTTTGTCCATGGATGTTCTGAACAGGCTGTAGAATTATTTATCCTATATTATTTCTTTACTCGCTGCTACTGTGTGCTGTAATCTCCCAACACAGGCAACAGACTAAGCACACAATTGTCGGCATTATAAAACATAATTTGCACCGACACACACATTTTATGTGTACCTTGTGCAGCACACTGACGTCCGCACTGCACAAAGTAATTTCTCTGTAAAAATGATGTTTTACAATGCTGGTGGCTGTGTTCTAACAAAGGACCGTGGCATAATAGAACCTGTACTCTCGGAGATGAGATGTCCGTCAAACTGTCCGAATCGCAATCCTGCTCACAATGAGCTCATCAGTAGTGTAAAGAAAAGGGACAACACCATAGTTCTATTATATTATGCCACTATGCAATGTTTTGTCCTGAAGAACCCATTTTATATGAGTACATTCCGGTATTCCATAGATTTATAGTCAGTAACTGTATTTGTCTGCCATTCTGACTAATTCATTGTGACCCAGCTGAGCTATAAGTACTAACATATGTTCTTGGCCTTTCTCCAGATTGAAAAGGATTTGCTCCGCACGATGCCCAGCAATGCTTGTTTCTCCAATCTGCAAAGTGTGGGTGTTCCTCGTCTCAGAAGAGTGCTGCGTGGCCTGGCATGGTTGTATCCAGATATCGGGTATTGCCAAGGCACGGGAATGGTGAGTGTGACATAACGTTTTATGTTTATAGCGTGCATTGTTGTAGATGACGTGCTCCCTATGACTCTCTCCGTGTTTTCAGGTGGCTGCATGCTTACTGCTCTTCCTAGAGGAAGAAGATTCTTTCTGGATGATGAGTGCCATTGTAGAAGACTTAGTGCCAGCTTCTTATTTCAACACCACTTTGATTGGTGTTCAAACTGATCAGCGGGTACTAAGGCACCTCATTGTTCAATACCTCCCACGACTGGACAAGCTACTACAGGAACATGATATTGGTGAGGGCCTCTATGTAAGCTATAACTGAGAGACTTTATTTCCTTGGACGGTTGTGGCACATTTCTCAATTCTGTTATGATATGAATACAGGGCAGGATTAGCACGCTGTCCAGGTCTTGCTACTATTGAATCAACTACTGTTCTATTTTTTTTTCTGGTGCTTGCCTGTTTTAGGCACATTTTATGGATATATACACGTTGCCTTGCATTTCTTTTTGTTATGTTTGCTTACTCTAGAGCTCTTCCGTTGTCTTTTTCTTTAAATAATTTATTTTCATGTCTGCAGAGCTGTCTCTCATTACTTTGCACTGGTTCCTCACCGCATTTGCCAGCGTAGTGCACATCAAACTGCTGTTACGGATCTGGGATGTTTTTTTCTATCAAGGTTCCCTTGTCCTGTTCCAAACCACCCTGGGCATGCTAAAACTTAAGGTAAAGTTGGGTTTGAAAATAATTATATTTCTTTAGCCGGGTGTCACATCCGTTTGTAAACCACTAAACAATTGTAACTACTTTCCCATGGTGTAGCGGGAAGTTATGTAAAAGTGGCTAATATTTTTGCTCCATGGTAGTGAATGTATATGTAGCATTAAATACCATATTACTAATACTAACTGAATTCAATTTATGTTGTTATGGTGGAAATAGATCCACATAAACCAGTTTTTACTTCAGAATGTGAGTTGTGGGTCACTATATGCAGAACCCTCTTTTAAAATGAGATAGACCGATTCTGATTTTCACTGTAAGGAAGCCATATATAATTGCTTTTTAATAGTTTTTTTTCCTACCTACAGGAGGAAGAGCTCATCCAGTCTGAAAACTCTGCCGCTATCTTTAACACTCTTTCTGATATTCCTACCCATATTGAGGATGCAGATGTTCTTCTTCGGGAAGCTATGATGATTGCAGGAACCCTCACGGAAGTTATGATCGAGGCTCAGAGACGCAAACATCTGGCTTACCTCATTGCAGACCAGGGCCAGCTGCTAAATTCCACGGCTGCGGTCACTAATTTTTCTAAGGTGAGGGGCAAGTGATGCGCAGAGTTTTGTGGTCTAATAGAGTTGTCATGTCAACAGTAAGTTCTGACTTTGTGAAATCAAAATGTCTAGAAGGTCATACAGGTCAGCCACAAAGCATTAGACCACACCAGCTCATAGAATAGCACCACAGAAATGCAACCAGTAGAGATAATTTGTTGTAAGTTGCCGGAATTGGGGCTGTTGATCGTTGTTTGGACTGGACCCCTTCGTTTTAGTGAAGTGAAATCTTAGCCATGGTTGGGGGTAGAGTCCATATTAAAAAGCTGTTCCAATTGGACGATGAACACTGTGTAATACCACATTTCCCCAAAATCTAGACTCATGGCAATCAACTGATCACTGGAGAGGCTTGCTGTTGTGTAGGAGTTGTCCCTGGGGTTGGTTTGACCCCCTTAATGCTGGTAATTTTAGAATGAAGTAGTATATCCCAAGTGCATAGGGCAATTGAGTAGAGTATTTTGTCTGTGATTTATTACCACAGATTTTGTTTTTTGCAGATTGGTTACTACTAATTTGTGCTTTGTTTATATTCTTGTAATAAAATATCTCTAAGGAATGGTTCATTGCACTGTCGTATTTGTTGTTCCCTTACGGGAAAATCTGGCTGCATAAAGGTTGTCTAAAAAAGTTGTTTAGTGTTAAAATGATGTAATTTGTTGTTCCTCTCCCTGTAGACTGTTCTATTGAGGTGTGACAGAGATTTAGTCGTTCTGCTGGTTGCATTTAAAGTATCATTGTCCACCTGGGCCATATGTAATAGGTGGCTGAATTTGGCAATAAGCCTATTAGTGATCAGAAAATGGGCACTCACTGGTTGGTAACTGTTCCATATTTTAACGCATATTGTTTTTATCCTCCTCCTGTATGTCCTCAGATTATGAGAAGACAGAGTCAGCGCAGGAAGTCTGGGATCACCACGCTTTTATTTGGTAGGTTATTGTTTTACATGTGATTGAACAAGTCCATACAGTCTGATTATTACATATTCACAGAGAAACTGGTAAAAGAGATCTGCTGGATTTTCCCCAGGTCATGCATGCATTGGGTGACAACATTAGATCTCCATCATCCTGTGTGACTTGCAGTTGTCACAGATGCCTGTCTACTTCCTGTCCCCTATTAATTATCTATCTAACTCTCCAAAGAGGAGCTTTAAACCACAAAGTCGCAGCTCACTCCCAAGACACAACACTGCTTCCTACCTTGAGAAAGAAGTGTGATTTTTGCTAACAATATGTTGCTTAGAAAACATGTTAAGAATGTTGGTTGCTGAAAAGCTAAACAAAGCTTTCGCTCCATATGTTTGTGTGTATATGTGTACGCATGTAAATGTGTGTGTGTGTGTGTGTGTGTGTGTATATATTATATATATATGTGTGTGTGTGTATTTTTTATATATATATATATATATATAATGCAGGGGTCTCAAACTCGGCCGGGTAAGTGGGCCGCATATAGGAAAAATGGGAAGTTGACGGGCTGCATTACTTTCAAATTTGATACAATACAAAATTATTGTTAATCAATTAGTTATGTGAACGACTATAACACTATATTACTAGAATAATAATACTACATTACTATAATAATAGCGCTAGGTTTAAAATTTGAAATATTTCTCCAAGTGCTTATTTCAACAATCCAGCTTTCCAGTTTAAGTGTCGCTAAATGCAGTCCGGCGGCTCAGTTAGCACACATGTCAAGATTGGGCAGCCCCTTTTTAGATAGTGCCGCAGTGCCCTCTGTGGATGCTGCCGTAGTGCCCTCTGTGGATGCTGCCGTAGTGCCCTCTGTGGATGCTGCCGCAGTGCCCTCTGTGGATGCTGCCGCAGTGCCCTCTGTGGATGCTGCCGCAGTGCCCTCTGTGGATGCTGCCGCAGTGCCCTCTGTGGATGCTGCCGCAGTGCCCTCTGTGGATGCTGCCGCAGTGCCCTCTGTGGATGCTGCCGCAGTGCCCTCTGTGGATGCTGCCGCAGTGCCCTCTGTGGATGCTGCCGCAGTGCCCTCTGTGGATGCTGCCGCAGTGCCCTCTGTGGATGCTGCCGCAGTGCCCTCTGTGGATGCTGCCGCAGTGCCCTCTGTGGATGCTGCCGCAGTGCCCTCTGTGGATGCTGCCGCAGTGCCCTCTGTGGATGCTGCCGCAGTGCCCTCTGTGGATGCTGCCCCAGTGCCCTCTGTGGATGCTGCCCCAGTGCCCTCTGTGGATGCTGCCCCAGTGCCCTCTGTGGATGCTGCCCCAGTGCCCTCTGTGGATGCTGCCCCAGTGCCCTCTGTGGATGCTGCCCCAGTGCCCTCTGT
>NC_134693.1:95975287-95977787 GCF_050947455.1 Rhinoderma darwinii | reverse complement strand
GCAACCAAGGATCACTGCAAGTAGAAAAAAAATAAATAAATATATATATATATATATATATATATATATACCGAAACATCACTCACTTGAGGGGCTAAAACAACCGTTTATTATCTTCATCGAAGTCCTGGTGCCGTTCCTTTGTCCTATGGTATATATATATATATATATATATACCATAGGACAAAGGAACGGCACCAGGACTTCGATGAAGATAATAAACGGTTGTTTTAGTCCCCTCAAGTGAGTGATGTTTCGGTTCACCACAGAACCATTCTCGAGCTGCTACACAGTGCCAAGTATAAATAGGAAGTACATGCAGTAATTTACAAATACTGAAGTACACAATCTAGAATCTCACCATTTAGGAGATCTGTGATAAGGAGGGGAAAAATTTCATAGTGAATCACTATAAGACAAACAAGTCATACAAATACATAATATGTAAAACTGCAAATAGTATGTAATTAGCAATTGGACTAAATTGGGAAGGTACATAGGCCAATAAATATGTACATACATAACTTAGAATAATACAGTACCAAATCCAGAAGCTCTGAGATAGTGGCGTCTGCACAAATCTACTGCGCATGTTCAAAGATGGCGCCCAAACCGGATATCCGGTCCAATGGACCGCATAAGACCATAGAAACATTACGGCGCTTGCGTTCTAATAGTTCTGAGCTTGCGCTAACTGCTGCGTTTGTATCCTAACTTTGCATACTATAGCTAGATAGGAAAAAAATCGCTACATAACAAAGAGTAAATCCATCTACCATATTCCATCTAAATAGATGGAACATGATATATATATATATATATCTATCTCTATCTGGCCAGAAAAAGTTATTCAAAATAGGTGCAGTACATGAAAGGGAGTTCCCCGAATTATGAGCCACCAGAGGACATAAATCACACTATGTCCCCAACCCAGGTTGTCATCCTATACTGTATAAGAACAGGGGTATGACAATTACTGGGGATAATCTCATCTCTGTACCTAGAGATTTCGATTACACCCAGCCCACAGGAATTCAAGGGGCAGACGTATAATCAATAACGCTAATGTATATCATAACCTCTGGTTACCAAATAAACGTATAAAATAACCATTTTACAAATATACATATACTAAGCAATAGAAAAAGGATCCCACTCTATTTATAATGTCTCTATGGTCTAAAATAGAAAGACACATTTGACAATCGTATGTCCTCATACTCTGGGGAAAAAGAGGCAAAAAAGTGACATAGTGTCCCATTTCTTGAAAAATAACATGGCCTCTGTTCCTTAACAATGAAAGTCCAACCACTTCATAAAAGTGGTTATCTGTGAAAAATAACAAAAAAATCAGGTGATTAGTCCACAAAACATATGGACAAGTTAATATAAGAGGTAACCTAAAAATAAATATGGGAAAAAGTCAAAATCGGACTCAAAATCCCACATGTTTACAAACTAACTATACCGCCAAGATCAAACACAAAAAAAAAAGTAAGATCCAGGGCCAGGGGAAGTTACCCCCTACTGTTCCAGACATTGATTACTCATATGGTCCACATATTTAATCCCTTGGGGGACATAGTCTCCAGCCTGAAGATCCACTCCAACTCTTTCCTTCTGAGGGCCAATTCCCTATTGCCACTCAGTGTCATTGGGGGTACCAAATCTATGATTCTGAATCGTAATTGTGACACCCCATGTTTATGCTCCAGAAAATGTCTGGACACCTGTAGATCGCATCTTTTTGTATTAATATTTGATTTGTGATTCCTCATCCTAATGGTCACTTCTGTGGTGGTCTCACCAACATAGTGAAGTCCTTAGGGACAACTAAGCAAGTAGATGGCATAAGATGTATGGCATGTGAAAAATCTATTGATTTTCATTGTTCTGCCTGTGTGAATGGTTGAATGTATTACCCTTAATCGTATTATTAAAGACATTACATCCTAAACAAGGGTAAGAACCCTGTTTTGGAGGGGCCAGAAATATTTGTATCTTCTAGACCCAATATCGGCCTTGACTAGTCTTAATTGTCTTGCCTCTCCTATAAGCCATCATCGGCATTTCATGGAACTCCACATTCGTTGGAAATGCCCTAGTCAACACACTCCAATATTTCTTCAAGATGTTACTAATCTCTGGGCTAGTAGTAGAGAAATTCGAGACAAAGGGTATGTGAGCACTCTTTTTCTAAAATGTATTGCCACTCAATAGATCACGCCTATGCAGTGTTTGTACCTTTCTTCTTTTAATCTCTAAAATATTTTTAATTAATTTTTCACACATTTGGTCAAGCCGTGAGGATAGTTTGACTTCCTGACTGACTACCCTCTTGACTCTGAGCAATTGGCTGAAGGGCATAGTGTAGAAGATTATTTCTGTCTGTTTTTTTTTTTTTTTTTAAATACCTGAAGTTAAACTATTGCCAGAAGCTAAAATTTGCGTTTCCAAAAATTTGATGGATGACGAAGAATATGACATAGTGAACTTGATC
>NC_134693.1:95940287-95972787 GCF_050947455.1 Rhinoderma darwinii | reverse complement strand
GTAAGAGGTGTCCGCACAATAAGTGAAATATCAGTTTTTCAAAGTGTAAATACTTGAGCACTGAGATGGTTAACGTACCTTAAAGGAACACTCTGGGAAAACCCAAGGATAGAAGTCGAGCACCACCCTCTACAGGCCTTCACTAGGTATAACACAGTGCATCAGTTAACTTGGAGTGTTCCTTTAATATTTCCTGCGCAAATCCTTTAATATTCTCAAACTGAGGTCCCCAATATTTTTAGTTCATGAAACACTTTTGAAATATGACAGGTGGTGGTGTAGAGACACACTGAAGGTCAAAGGGGAATGTCTGTAAGTGTTAGTTACTATAACTGGCACGTGGTATATATTATGTTCTCTATAGTGTGGTCATAACTAAGGGCCTGTTCACATCAGCGTTGGCTTTCCATTCCGGGGTTCCATCGGAGGTTTCCGTCGGGTGAAGCCCGCAACGGAAAGTAAAACTGAAACGACAGCTTCCGCTTCCGTCACCATTGATATCAATGGTGACAGAAACATTGCTAATGGTTTCTGTTCGTCACCATTCCAGAAACGGAAGCTGTGGTTTCAGTTTGACTTTCCGTTGCGGGGTTGACCCGACGGAAACCTCAGACGGAACCCCGGAACGGAAAGCCAACGCTGATGTGAACAGGCCCTTAGATGTGATCGCTGTCACCGAAGCAGTCAGTTCTGCTGACCTGACAGATTCAGGTTTCAGTACAAGATACAGCTTGTATGTATTCAGGATACATAGATTACAAAGTTGTGCAAAACGCTAAAATACACTGTTTTAGTAAATAATTTTTTTTTTTTTTAAAAATGCTTCAGAGGTTTACATAGCCTCCCCCTTTGATCATGGCACAGGAATTCCCTTGTATTTCCTACATTGTATGGGCAGACAGACCAGCATCCAGGGCCACTATTAGTACACGGGCTATTCTCCTGGCATATAGACATATATGTTAGTACATTATAGTTAAGAAAAGTCTAAATTAAATACCCCCCTATGGAATTAAAGTAAAAGAAAAAAGTTAAAAAAAACTGTAAAAATAAAAAACAAAACGCAAATGTGCCTTTTTTACAATAAATAAACTTTATTTAAATGTAAGTCCCAAGACGTATTCGCCTATTTGCTGTCGTTATAACCTTAACAACCTGTACAATAAATTTATAGCATAATTTCTATTGATCGGTGTATGCGGTAAAAAAACTAACTAAAAATGTATAGAAAGTAAATACTAATGTATATGTACCAAAATTGGCCCAGTGCTCAAGGTGTTAAATAACGCCTTAAAAAAGTGATGCCACATCTGGACTGAGTAAATATGAGATGTGCTGTAACAGTGTGGTCATAGCGCTGACCACATCTGTACATTTTATGTCACATAAAGTAACGCCTCTTTTTTCCCCCACAACATTGGGATTAAAAATGAGCTTCATAACGGTGTGTTAATTCTCTGTAATTCTTTTCCTGAAGGCTGCCAGTCGGGAAGTGGAGAGAGACTTTGATTCGGTATATTCACGCTTAGTTCTCTGCAAGACCTACAGGTAATGTGCTCAGAACTAGTGTCTTTTTAGCAATTTTAAATTTGTATGTGCCACATTACAATGAAATCCCATTATTTGGCATTTTGTCATTCAAAACGTCTGATAATCCATTCGGATCTTCAATAAAATGTGGCATTTCTCAAGACCAGAAACAGGAGACTGAGTAGAGAGGACGATCTAGAACATTCTGGCAAATTTTACCTTTGTATAGAAAGTTCTGTAACCTTACAAGTTAGTTTTATAAACTTTTCTGTGACTGTCCAGTAATCCAGAATATTTGATTATTCTTTTAGTACCCATTGATGCCAAATTAACCTCTTAAGGACACAATTTGAGTTTTAATTTTCGCCGTTCCCCACGTGCCTTCCAAAAGACATAACTTTTTTTATTTCTTCGACATAGCTGTATGAGGTCCTGTTTTTCATGGCACCATGTATTGTACTAGGAAGCAGAAAAAAAATATTTGTGGGGTGAAATCGGCAAGAAACTGCGATTACGCCATTTTTTGGGGGTTTTGTTTTTACGTTGTCCATCAAGCGGTAAAAATTACATATTCACCTTATTCTACAGGTTGATACGATTACGGCGATACCAAATTTATGTTTCGTTTTATGTTTTACCACTTTTAGAAAAATAAAACCATTTGCTAAAAAAAAAAAATGTTTTGTGTCGCCATATTCTGAGAGCCATGACTTTTTTTTTTTTCCCGTAAATTTTGCAATGTGAGGTCTTATTTTTTGCGGGGCAAGCTGTAGTTTGTACCAATACCATTTTTGGGTACCTGCGACTTTTTGATCACTTTTTATTTGTTTGGAGAGCGCAGGTGACCAAAAACCAGCAATTTCTAAGTTTTATATATGGGAAAAGGGTGGGGGAGGGGGGGTTTGGACTTTATTATTATTTATTTTATTCTTGAACATTAAAAAAAACTACTTTTATTTAACAGTTTTTTGTTTTTTTACTTTTATTAGTCCCCTAGGGGACTTGAACCAGCGATCGTTGGATCGCTTTCATGATATACTGCAATACTAATGTATTGCAGTATATCATGATGCCGACAGTCTCCTTTGAAGCCCTGCCAAATATGGTAGACCTGAGGCCTTCATTAGGCCCCCAGGCTGCCATGAGAACCTTCGGCACCCCCAGATTGCTTCGTGGGCGATGGCGCGTTGGAGGGGGCACCCCCCTGATTCTAACCATTTAAATGCCGTGGTCGCGATTGACTGGCATTTAAGGTGTTAAACGGGCGGAATCAAAGTGATCTTTGATTCGGCCTGTTGCAGTGAGGTGTCGGTGGTATAACACAGCCGTCGCCCGCTCCATACCTCCTCTCTTCGGTTGTAACGTACTAATACGTGACATGTCATTAAGGGGTTAAAGGAATTGTATATAGATGCTGCAAGGTTTACATCCTTTACTGTATTGAATTGCTGACTGTTTTCATACAGACCTGTGTGTATTTTCTTTGTATTAAAGGTTAGATGAAGATGGTAAGGTGTTAACCCCAGAGGAACTATTGTACAGGGTAAGTGTATTTTGTTTTTACAAAGTTATTACACTGAAGAGTTAGGGTATGTTAACACGCTGAGCCAAAAACGTCTGAAAATACGGAGCGGTTTTCAAGGGAAAACAGCACCTGATTTTCAGAAGTTTTTTGAGCAACTCACGTTTTTCGCGCCGTTTTTTCGGCCGTTTTTGGAGCTGTTTTCAATAGAGTCTATGAGAAAACGACTCCAAAAACGTCCCAAGAAGTGTCCTGCACTTCTTTTGACGAGGCTGTATTTTTACGCGTCGTCGTTTGACAGCTGTCAAACGACCACGCGTAAATGACAGGTCGTCGGCACAGTACGTCGGCAAACCCATTCAAATGAATGGGCAGATGTTTGCCGACGTATTGGAGCCGTATTTTCAGGCGCAAATCGAGGCATAATACGCCTCGTTTACGCCTGAAAATAGTTCGTGTGAACCCAGCCTTAGGCTGCCACTTAACTTTAGATATCGGTAGGTTAGATGCTCCGTTTATCTGTCAGCTAGTTCTTCCGGCGCCTTCACAAACCTGCACTCTAGGTTCGGCCAAGTGGGGAGAGGGGAATAGACCGCTGACAGACACCTCTGGCGGCGGATTATCCCCACACTGGAACAGAGGATTGGGCATGTTGTAATCCAACATGCCCGATCCTTCTTTCCTCTGACCTCTGCCGTTGTCAGAGAAGCGTGAGACCTGCGTACACATTAGATTATCGGTGGGTTCGACCATTAGTAAAGAATGAAATTCTACTTGTATAGGTCCTGTAATATTCTGATACGTTTAGTTTTGTACTCAATATCCTCATACTGGAAGCTTAACGTTTTGGAGATATAAGGGCTAATATGTTTGTGAACTGTAAAGTATCACTCTCTAATAAACATCAATTTGCTTTGTTTTCAATAAGGATTTTATCGGTTTCATAGAAGAAGAATATAATACAAACACCTATATAAATGTTATAACAAAATTAAACATTACGACCCAGTCATAGCGTTCAGTGATGGAGTAGTGAAAACGTAGGAAATGTGTATAGTGCAATCCATGTCGCGATGCTGTTTTTCTTACAGGGCAGAGGAGCTAATTTTCCACTTGGTGGCTCTAAATGGAATTCTGTTATTTCTTCAACCAATACTCTCTGCAATATTTTGGGATGCAGAGAGTGTGGGTAATGGGCATTTTTTTCCCTACATTTTATTTTCTAGTGTCATGTGATATAAAAATTATTATTTTTTTTTTCTCCCTAGGGAGTACAATCTGTGAATGTTAGCCATGATACTGCTCATGCACAGATGGATGTTAAACTTCGTTCACTTATTTGTATTGGCCTGAAGTAAGTCGTCTGGGCTCCCAGATTATAAATCAATCTGCTGGTCAGGAAATATTGATATACACAGAAATATTAAAAAAAATGTTAAAATGTTAATTAAAAAATGAATCTTAGGCCCCATTTACACGAACGTGCTTTTGCGGCCGCAATTCCCCCGAAAATTCACGGGAGAATTGCGGTCCCATTCATTCCTATTCCTGTGGTTTCCACAGTCCGTGCATGGCCTAGGAGCCCGGACCGCAGAAAGAACGGGCATGCCTTATTACGGCCGTGTTCTGCAGTCCGAGCTCATTGAAAATAATGGCCGGGGCCATGTGAACGGCCCCGCGATTTGCGGGCGGGTCGTGGCTATCACTCCGTGACTAGCCGACCCGAAAATCACGGCCGTGCACATGGCTTCGGTCGTGTGCATGAGGCCTAAGGGTTAATAGGTCTATAATCACATTGTTTTTGGGGAGTATGTCTATAACATTTTAATGATTATCTTTATTTCATGCTGTATGCATATTACAGTGAGCAGGTCATACATTTGTGGCTTGAAGTACTTTGCTCCAGTTTGCAGACAGTTGAGAAATGGTACCAGCCATGGTCTTTCCTGAGGAGTCCAGGTTGGGTACAGATAAAGTGTGAACTAAGGTGAGTAAATAACTTTTTACCGTAAATGTATTTAATTTAAAGGGGTTGTCTGCCATGAGCAATGCATTTGGGTCCCCAGACCGCAGTGATCAGCTGTAATCTGTGGGGGAATCAGGCAGCAAGTGCTCCGTTCTGCTGCAGCACCACTGGGGGTGAAATGAAGCATTACACAGGGCACATCAAAATCAATGGACTTGTCCGTGTATATGTCTGGTCCTCAAGAGTGAACGCCCCCTGACTAATAGATGTAGATTCTTCATCTTGGGCTGGAAATCAGATTTTTTTTTTTTTTGTATCCACGGAAAACCCTTTTAAGAATTCCCTAATAGAGTATTTGAGGATTTTTTTTAACCACTTCCCGCTTTGGCCACTTTTGACCTTCCTGACAGAGCCTCATTTTTAAAATCTGACATGTTTCACTTTATATGGTAAAAACTTCAGAATGCTTTCACCTATCCAAGCGATTCTGAGATTGTTTTCTCGTGACACATTGGACTTTATGTTACTGTTAAAATTTGGTCGGTACATTTTAGTATTTAATTGTGAAAAACAGAAATTTGGTGAACAATTTCAGTTTTTCTAAATTTAAATGTATCTGCTTGTAAGTTGGGCAGTTATGCCACACAAAATTGTTGCTAATTAACATCCCCCATATGTCTACTTTAGATTGGCATCGTTTTTTGAACATCCTTTTATTTTTCTACGACGTTATAAGGATTAGAAATTTAGCAGCAATTTCTCACATTTTCAAGAAAATTTCAAAAGGCTATTTTTTCAGGGACCAGTTCAGATGTGAAGTGGCTTTTGGGGCCTTATATATTAGAAACCCTCAATAAGTCACCCCTTTTTAAAAAGTTTACCCCTCAAAGTATTCAAAACGGCATTTAGAAAGTTTCGTAACCCTTTAGACATTTCACGGGAATTAAACCAAAGTAGAGGAGAAATTTCATTTTTTATTTTTCTTTGCAGAAATTCATTTTTAATCAATTTTTTTTGTAACACAAAGTTTTACCAGAGAAACCCTACTCAATATTTATTCCCCAGGTTCCGCAGTTTTAGGAAATATCCCACGTGTGGCCCTAGTGTGGTAATGTACTAAAGCACCGGCCTCAGAAGCAATGGAGCACCTATTTGATTTTGGGGCCGTCTTTTTATTAGAATATATTTTAGGCACCATGTCCGGTTTGAAGGGCTCTTGCGGTGCCAAAACAGTGGAAATCCCCCAAAAATGACCCCTTTTGGGAAACTACACCCCTTAAGGAAATTATCTAGGGGTATAGTGAGCATTTTGACCCTACAGGTTTATTGCAGAAATTATTGGAAGTAGGCCGTGAAAATTAAAATCTACATTCTTTCAAAGAAAATGTAGGTTTAGCTAATTTTTTCTCATTTCCACAAGGACTAAAGGAGAAAAAGCTACCCTACATGTGGTCATTAACGGCTGTTTAACACACGGCAGGGCTTAGAAGGGAAAGAGCGCCATTTGGCTTTTGGAACTCAAATTTAGCAGGGATAGATTTTATTAGAATTGGGCAGTGAAAATAAAAGCAATATTTTTTCTTCAATAAGATGTAGCTGTAGTGCAAAATGTTTGATTTTCTCAACAAATAAAGGAAAAATAGAACCCCAACATTTGTAAAGCAACTTCTCTGGAGTACGGAAATACCCCATATGTAGTCATCCACTGCTGTTTGGGTACACGGCAAGGATCAGAAGAGAAGGATCACCATTTGGCTTTTGGAGCACAGATTTTGCTGGATTGGTTTCTTGACACCATGTAGCTTTTGCAAAGCCCCTAAGGTACCAGTACAGTGGTAACTATCCAAAAGGGGCTACATTTGGGATACTACACCCCTTGAGGAATTAAACTAGGGGTGTAGTATGCATTTTGACCCCACAGGTGTTTCATAAATTTTATTCGAATTGAGCAGTGAAAACAAAAATTACTAGAATAAATATGAGAATCATATCAGATGCTAGAGCTCAGTACAAATCGTACGGTGCCAACCAGTGAATAATAGTAATATTCAACAGAGGAGGGAACGGGAAAAGGGGAGGAAGTGGGCGGAAGGAAAAGGAATAAGCAGAGGATTACCACTGGTAAATAGGCACTTGTCTAATCATTTTTATAAAAGTATCAAAATTTATTAACAAATTATTAAAATATGACAGATGTGGCACTAAGTGCGATCCTTTGTCTAAATGACAAATTAAACACAAACACATACAGTAAACAAACAAAGATAGACGTCACAAGCCGGGTCGCTAGTAAATAGCTCACATAAATCATCTCTACCATTCATTTATATTGACATAGATACTGCAAATTATATGCTATATCGTTTTTGTATTATCTGGTAGCTTGAAATTTAAGAAGACCTATATGAATGTAGTGAGCTAAAAATAGACCAGTTAAGTAAAGAGTAGTATGTGGGCCGTCAAATCAATCAGTATATGCCACATAAGGATTGGAAATTGTATCAGCTGCAAATATAGGGTAAATATAGCCTCTTAATGCACATACACTACCGTTCAAAAGTTTGGGGTCACCCAGACAATTTTGTGTTTTCCATGAAAACTCACACTTATATTTATCAAATGAGTTGCAAAATGACTAGAAAATATAGTCAAGACATTGACAAGGTTAGAAATAATGATTTTTATTTCAAATAATAATTTTCTCCTTCAAACTTTGCTTTCGTCAAAGAATGCTCCATTGCAGCAATTACAGCATTGCAGACCTTTGGCATTCTAGCTGTTAATTTGCTGAGGTAATCGGGAGAAATTTCACCCCATGGTTCCAGAAGGCCCTCCCACAAGTTGGATTGGCTTGATGGGCACTTCTTGCGTACCATACGGTCAAGCTGCTCCCACAACACCTCTATGGGGTTGAGATCTGGTGACTGCGCTGGCCACTCCATTACAGATAGAATACCAGCTGCCTGCTTCTTCCCTAAATAGTTCTTGCATAATTTGGAGGTGTGCTTTGGGTCATTGTCCTGTTGTAGGATGAAATTGGCTCCAATCAAGCGCTGTCCACAGGGTATGGCATGGCGTTGCAAAATGGAGTGATAGCCTTCCTTATTCAAAATCCCTTTTACCTTGTACAAATCTCCCACTTTACCAGCACCAAAGCAACCCCAGACCATCACATTACCTCCACCATGCTTGACAGATGGCGTCAGGCACTCTTCCAGCATCTTTTCAGTTGTTCTGCGTCTCACAAATGTTCTTCTGTGTGATCCAAACACCTCAAACTTCGATTCGTCTGTCCATAACACTTTTTTCATCACAATCTTCCTCTGTCCAATGTCTGTGTGCTTTTGCCCATATTAATCTTTTCCTTTTATTAGCCAGTCTCATATATGGCTTTTTCTTTGCCACTCTGCCCTGAAGGCCAGCATCCAGGAGTCGCCTCTTCACTGTAGACGTTGACACTGGCGTTTTGCGGGTACTATTTAATGAAGCTGCCAGTTGAGGACCTGTGAGGCGTCTATTTCTCAAACTAGAGACTCTAATGTACTTGTCTTGTTGCTCAGTTGTGCAGCGGGGCCTCCCACTTCTCTTTCTACAGGGTGGGCCATTTATATGGATACACCTAAATAAAATGGGAATGGTTGGTGATATTAACTTCCTGTTTGTGGCACATTAGTATATGGGAGGGGGGAAACTTTTCAAGCTGGATGTTGACCATGGCGGCCATTTTGAAGTTGGCCATTTTGTATCCAACTTTAGTTTTTTCAATGGGAAGAGGGTCATGTGACACGTCAAACTTATCGAGAATTTCACCAGAAAAACAATGGTGTGCTTGGTTTTAACGTTACTTTATTCTTTCATGAGTTATTTACAAGTTTCTGACCACTTATAAAATGTGTTCAAAGTGCTGCCCATTGTGTTGGATTGTCAATGCAACCCTCTTTCCCACTCTTCACACACTGATAGCAACACCGCAGAAGAAATGCTAGCACAGGCTTCCAGTATCCGTAGTTTCAGTTGCTGCACATCTCGTATCTTCACAGCATAGACAATTGCCTTCAGATGACCCCAAAGATAAAAGTCTAAGGGGTCAGATCGGGAGACCTAGGGGGCCATTCAACTGGCCCATGACGACCAATCCACTTTCCAGGAAACTGTTCATCTAGGAATGCTCGGACCTGACACCCATAATGTGGTGGTGCACCATCTTGCTGGAAAAACTCAGGGAACGTGCCAGCTTCAGTGCATAAAGAGGGAAACACATCATCATGTAGCAATTTCAGATATCCCGTGGCCTTGAGGTTTCCATTGATGAAGAATGGCCCCACTATCTTTGTACCCCATATACCACACCATACCATTAATTTTTGTGTTCCAACAGTCTTGGAGGGATCTATCCAATGTGGGTTAGTGTCAGACCAATAGCGGTGGTTTTGTTTGTTAACTTCACCATTCACATAAAAGTTTGCCTCATCACTGAACAAAATGTTCTGTGTAAACTGAGGGTCCTGTTCCAATTTTTGTTTTGCCCATTCTGCAAATTCAGTGCGCCGATCTGGGTCATACTCGTTGAGATGCTGCAGCAGCTGGAGTTTGTAAGGGTGCCATTTGTGAGTAGCTAATATCCGCCGAAGGGATGTTCGACTGATGCCACTCTCCAGTGACATGCGGCGAGTGCTACGCTGTGGGCTCTTGCTGAATGAAGCTAGGACAGCCACTGATGTTTCTTCATTAGTGACAGTTTTCATGCGTCCACATTTGGGCAAATCCAACACTGAACCAGTTTCACGAAACTTGGCAAGCAGTTTGCAAACTGTAGCATGGGAGATGGGTGGTCTCGTAGGGTGTCTTGCATTGAAATCTGCTGCAATGACCCGGGTACTGCGTTCACCAGACATCAACACAATTTCTATCCGCTCCTCACGTGTTAACCTCTGCGACATGTCAATGGCTGTAAACAAAGAGAAGCTTGTAAATAACTCATGAAAGAATAAAGTAACGTTAAAACCAAGCACACCATTGTTTTTCTTGTGAAATTCTCGATAAGTTTGATGTCACATGACCCTCTTCCCATTGAAAAAACTAAAGTTGGATACAAAATGGCCGACTTCAAAATGGCCGCCATGGTCAACACCCAGCTTGAAATCTTTCCCCCCTCCCATATACTAATGTGCCACAAACAGGAAGTTATTATCACCAACCATTCCCATTTTATTTAGGTGTATCCATATAAATGGCCCACCCTGTACTCTGGTTAGAGCCTGTTTGTGCTGTCCTCTGAAGGGAGTAGTACACACCGTGTAGGAAATCTTCAGTTTCTGGGCAATTTCCTGCATGGAATAGCCTTCATTTCTAAGAACAAGAATAGACTATCGAGTTTCACATGAAAGCTCTGTTTTTCTAGCCGTTTTGAGAGTTTAATCGAACCCACAAATGTAATGCTCCAGATTCTCAACCAGCTCAAAGGAAGGTCATTTTTATAGCTCCTCTAAACAGCAAAACTGTTTACAGCGGTGCTAACATAATTGCACAAGGGTTTTCAAGTGTTTTCTAATCATCCATTAGCCTTCTAACACAGTTAGGAAACACAATGTACCATTAGAACACTGGAGTGATGGTTGCTGGAAATGGGCCTCTATACACCTATGTAGATATTGCATTAAAAACCAGACGTTTGCAGCTAGAATAGTCATTTAGCACATTAACAATGTATAGAGTGTATTTCTGATTAATTTAATGTTATCTTCATTGAAAAAAAAACTGTGCTTTTCTTTCAAAAATAAGGAAATTTCTAAGTGACCCTAAACTTTTGAACGGTAGTGTATGTAGTGAAAAAATTTGGTCGATAAATTCAATATTTATTTGTGAAAAACACCAACATTTTGAGAATTTCCAAAAATTTTAATTTTTCCAAATTTAAATGTATCTGCTTTTAAAACAGATAGTAATACAACATAAAATAGTTACTAATTAACATTTCCCCTATGTCTACTTTATTTTTGCATTGTTTTGTGAACGTCCTTTTATTTTTCTAGGACGTTACAAGGCTTAGAACTTTAGCAACAATTTCTCACATTTTCAAGAACATTTCAAAAGGCTATTTTTTCAGGGACCAGTTCAGTTCTGAAGTGGCTTTGAGGGCTTTATATATTAGAAAGTCCCCATAAATCACCCCATTTTAAAAACTGCACCCCTCAAAGTATTGAAAACAGTATTCAGAATGTTTCTTAACCCTATAAGTGTTTCACAGGAATTAAGGCAACGTAGAGGTGAAATTTACAAATTTTATTTTTGCCGAAATTCATTTGTAATACATTTTTTGTTCTGTAACACAGAAGGTTTTAGCTGAGAATATTACTCTGTATTTATTGGCCAGATTCTGCAGTTTTTAGAAATATCCCTTAAGTGGCCCTAGTATGTTAATAGACTGAAACACAGGCCTCAGAATCAAAGGAGCACCTAGTGGATTTTGGGGCCTCCTTTTTTTTAGAATCTATTTTAGGCACCATGACAGGATTGAAGAGGTTTTGTGGTGCCAAAACAGTGAAAACCCCCCAAAAGTGACCCCATTTTGGAAACTACAACCCACAAGGAATTTATCTAGAGGTATAGTGAGCATTTTGGCACCACAGGTTTTTTGCAGAATTCAGTGGAATTAGGCCGTAAAAATTAAAATCTACTTTTTTTCTGAAAAAACTTTTACATGGAATAAAGTAGAAAAAGAACTCCAGATTTGTTGAGCAATTTCTCCCGATTACGCCAATACACCATATGTGGTCATAAACTGCTGTTTGATCCCACGGCAGCTCCATTTGGATTTTGGAGTGCAGATTTTGATGGAATGGTTTTCAGGTGTCATGTCACGTTTGCAATGCACTGGAGGGACCAACACCGTGGAAACCCCCCAAAAGTGACCCCATTTTGGAGACCTCGCACAAGGAATTTTTTTTAGGGGTATAGTTAGCATTTTGACTCCACAGGTTTTTTGCAAAATGTATTCAAATTAGGCCGTGGAAATGAATATCAACATTTTTTCCACAAAAATGTTAGAATTTTTTTAATTTTCACAAGGGATAAAGGAGAAAAAGCACCCAAACACTTGTAAAACAATTTCTCCCAAGAACGGTAATACCTTAACATGTGGTCATAAATGTGTTGTGTTTTTTTTCATTAGAAATTAATTAACCCTTTCAGGACTGATACATTTTTGGCTTTTTTGTTTTTCACTCCCCGCCTTCCAAGAGCCATAACTCTTTAATTTTTCTGTCAATAGAGTGGTGTGAGGGCTTATTTTTTTGCGGGAGGAGTTTTAGTTTCTATTGACACCATTTAAAGTACCATATAATGCACTGGGAAACTGAAAAAAGTATTTGCAAGCTGAAATTGTAAAAAACTATGATTCCTCCGTTGTTTTTTTGGTTTTCGCTTTTACCGTGCAGTAAAAACGACAACTTAACTCTATTCTGCGTCTCAATACAATTAAGGTGATACCAAATTTATATAGGTTTTCTTACATTTTACTACTTTAACGAAGAAAAAACTATTTGTCCAAAAAAAAATTGTTTTCTTTTACCACATTCTGAGAGCCATCATTTTTTATTTATTTTATTTGTTATTTTTTTTGTCAATTTGAGCAGTGTGAGGGCTTATTTTTTGCAGGACGAGATGTAGTTTTTATTGGTACCATTGTTTGGTACAAACAACTTTTTGATCACTTTTTATTACATTTTCTTTTCGTTTTGCAGGTGACCAAAAAAACACCAACTTTGGTGTTTTCTTTATTTTTTACTGTGTTCACAGTGCGAGTTAAATAATGGTATATTGTAATAGTTAGGACTTTTACGGACGCAACAATTTTATTTTTTTATATAACTTTTTAGAATAAAAATGGGGAAAAGGGTTTTGGTTTTTTTCTAACGTTTAATATATTTTTTTCTCACTACTAAGATTTTTATTTAACTTTTCTTACACCATTTATTAGACCCCCATAGGGGACTTGAACCAGCGATCGTTAGATCGATGCTTCAATGACCTGCAATACTAATGCAGTATATTGTTATTTTTACAGGCTTCTGTAACAGTGCGATCGCTATTCCTGTCTGTTAGTCCCGGGTGTCAGCAGTAATACACAACTGACACCCGCAACGTATGGAGCGCATGAGCCTGCTCCATACAGACACCCCTCACCACGACGTGCTATTATGTCATGGTGCGCGAAGGGTCTAATGCACAGCGGATGTTGCAAAGTGAAAATTGCAATTTTCCTCTGATATGCCATTTTAGTGCACAATATGTTGTGCCCAGTTTGTGTCAATGAAGACAAATACCTCTTAAAATGTTAAGCGGGTTCTCCCGGTTATGGCGATGCCATATATGTAGACATAAACTGCTGTTGGGCACGCTGTAGGGTTCAGAAGGGAAGGAGCACCATTTGGCTTTTGGAGCGCAGATTTTGCTTGCTAGTAGTTCTGTTTGGGGGTTTTATTGGTATTTCAGTTTATAATGTGGGGGCATATGTAAGCTGTGCTGAGTATGTAAGGGCATAATAAGGGGGTATAATAATTTGATAAATAAAAAATCCAAGGATGTGTGGCCCTGATAAATGGTGCCAAATCCTAATCGGTTTTGGAACGCTCTTTCCATTTTGCAACGCCTTATTCTGAGAGCCAGAACTTTTTTTTTATTTCATCTCCACCGGAGCTGTGTGGGGGCTTATTTGTTGCAGGAAAATCTGTAGTTTTCATTGGTACCATTTTGGGGTACATGCGATTTCTTTTATTTTTTATTTCTTTTTAAATCACTTTTTATTCCATTTTTTTTTTTTTTTACCAAAAACAAGCAATTCTGACCATGTTTTTATATATTTTTTGTTTTTTACAGTTTTCACTGTAAAAATGAGATTTTTACTCAATTCTGCGCGTCGATACTATTATGGTGATACCATGTGTATATTTTTTTATGTTTGCGCAATAAAATTACTTTGTTTTTGTTTTTTTAATAATAAATTTTTTTTTGTAGCCATATTCTGAGAGCCATAACTTTAATTTTTTTATTTTTCCGTCAAAAAAAATCTGTGTAAGGGCTTGTTTTGTGCGGGACAGGTTGGAGTTTTTATGGGTACTATTTTGGGGTACGTGCGACTTTGTGATCACTTTTTATTCTATATTTTTGGAGGTGTGGTAACCAAAAATAGCGTTCTGGCATTTGTTTTTTATTTTTATTTTTTTGTAGTGTTCACCATGCAGGGAAAATAACATAATCGTTTTATATTTTGGGTCATTACGAACGCGATGATATCAAATATGTGTCGTTTTTTTAACGGTTTCATTTTTTCCCTATAATAAAAGACTTATAGGGGAAAAAACTGTGTTTGCTTTTTTAACATCTCCTTTATTTTTACATTTTTATTAACTTTTTTTTTTACTTTTGTTTTTTTGGTCCTACTATGGGACTTGAAGACCTGCAGCACTGATCGCTGCTAGAATACATTACAGTACCTACGTAGTGTAATGTATTATAACGGTCATTGTGATGCTGACAGTCACTCTGACAGTAAAGCATACGAGGACCAGCTTAAACCTCTGGGTTTAGGAGTCCAGTTGCTAGTCCTACTCAGTGATTAACAGCCTTCCCTGTATGACTGTGAATACAGAGATTGCTGTCAATCAGGAATTTGGGCTGCCGACAAAGCTCCTAAGCCCAGAATGAGCAGGGGTTTAAACTATTAAATGACAAGTTATGCTGCATCTTTTGCTACAAAAATATTTATCAATCTTCTCCACTCCTGCTGCTTTATAACATGCCGCACGCAGATTGTTCTGCATTTTCAATGTGACGGGTTCCCAAGTGGAGGATTGCTTTGAGGCATAGAGCATCATGATTATATTTCTGAAATAGGAAATAAAGGGTTTATGTTCTTCTTCTTTAGGGTCCTTTCAAAGTTTGCCTTCAGTTTGTCTCCAGACTGGGAATTGCCTGTGAAAAGAGAGGTAAGTCTGAAATGATAGTTCTAGGGCACATGAATTTCAAGTGGCGTGCCACTTTTAAAGAAATGTACACCTTACTACTGCTTAGGGGTGAGGAAATTCTTTTTTAGCACCCAAAGCACCCCTGACAAAATCCACCTTCTACAGTACCTGCTATAATGTCCGATACAGTTACCGAATGAGATTGCCTCCCAGGAGTTTTAGTCAATATTTCCCCATAATAGTGCAGTTCCCCCATATCAATAACAGGGCTCACTTCACCGTCCTTTACCATAAAAGTGCCGTGCCAAATTGTGGCTCTACCAATACCATGCCAATAAGGGAAAGTTATAGTGCTCCACCAAAGAGTAACAAACACCGTGCCTCTACCAGCCCCAGCCAGTGTAACCACTCACCTATGTCATGTAAAGTCATGAGAGTTCATGACATATCTTTTAAATGTATCCCATATTCGTCTATGGGTGACAGATGCCACTGCTAGGGCATCCGTCACAGCCTGCGTTTAACTTATGTTAGTAGCTTTGCCTTGGGTATACGTTAAATGTAGGCTATAAACGTGATGTGAATGGGGCCATAATTGGAACATCATAACTATGTACACTTTATGCCTTGGAGAGTAAGAACTTCAAAACTAATAATATGTACAGTGGTCAACTATATGATTGAATATCTCTAATTATGTAGGAGAAATTGAGTTTTACTTTTATTCTCTTGCAGGACAAGGAGAAGAAGCCATTGAAGGACGGTGTACAAGACATGTTAGTTAAACATCACCTCTTCAGCTGGGATATTGACGGCTGAGGGAGTTCATCTTCTCAAGATTCTGACCCTATGGAGTCCAGCAATGCACTTTTTCTATTACTTCTCTACTGCCAAGAACTCTCTTCAAAAAATCTCTTGTTAATATAATGGATCTCTGGATGTGAACTCTACCTTGAATGTACCATAATGGGACTGAATGAGCTTGACATTGGCCAGAAAATCAGAATGAGATTGTGCCACGTTTTAAGACTACCCTTTAGTGGACCAGTTCTGTCGTCTCAACGGTCAGATTTTGTCCGGCTTGATGAAGTGGATGTTCCAAGCTCCTGAAAGTCTATAACTGTGTATATATATGAAATATAGAGAAATATATTGGAGTGTATATTTTCAAACAGATATATAGATTTTTCTTTTGTCAACACGTTTCCTACCTCCTCTCATTTTTTTTCCACTACTGAACCACAACACATTTCAGAAAAGTTAAAGGGGTTTTCCGAGTTAAAACTTGTATGTGTTAATGCTTTTAACTTGGGAATGTGAATATATTTGTAATGTACTTGGTTTCAACATTGGCCCCGTTTCCTGATGCTGCCGTGGGGCTTATGATTGGTGACGTCACTCTGCCCGCTGTGTTTATCATCCGTATACCGGTTACGTGGTCTAATTATTAAAATTTTCTTCCTGGTATACGACACGTCACAAGTGACGTGCCGTGTATGGGCTGTTCTGTTATACAGCCAGTAACCCGTATGCGCGGTCCCTGCTGTAACAGCAGGGACCGTGCATTCACATTATTGGCTGTATAACCGTTCTATTCTATTTTTTTTTTACATGTTTTAAATAAGTTCAAAATACAAGCTGCTTAAATTCTATCACAAAATGGAAATTGTGGAATTTGCATCAGAGTTCTCTCTACTGAGTCAACAGCTTTAGCTTAAAACCAGGTTTGAATTTCAATTATTTCACATAAGTTGTATCTCTAGTGCTGCGATGTGAATGTGTATTTGTTAAAACCCTTGCAAACACAGAATATTCTAGCGATTGACTTTATGCTCCTTTTTATGTTGAGTGAAAATCCTATTTGTAATGAAATAATTTGGACACATTTGGGTTGATTTTATGATAACGTATTCAGGGAGGAAGAGGAATTGTTGCCCATAGCATAGTGTCTGAAAGTTCTGAAAAAAAAATTCCCGGGCTAATTTTGTATGTGAAAATGAAGCATGTGTTGCAAATTTCTCATTCCAACGCTCCACTTCAACTGCACCTCCAAAATCACATAATGAAATACAGTGCCTAAATAAAACTGCTATACAATTTATACATTTTTCATCCAAGCTATGGTCCTATTTAAACTCCATTATTATCTATCAATAGTGCTCCATAGCTTACAATATCTTACAGTGCCCAGTTGAACAGTCCAGATAAATATCATCATACAGTGTACAGATAAATAGTTACAGCTTTCTGTTACCAATTATTACCTCCTATTGACCTCTACACAGTCACCTACATGGAATATTCAGTCCTGTGACATATAAGTAACTGGGTAAGATCTTAAAATTTGTGTTGGTGTGGCTACATGATGCGTTGGGGCTATTTTAGTTCTCATTCCAAGGTTGTAGAAAAATGAAATGTTGCCCTAATATACAAACAAGTGATATTTTTCTGTGCCTGGCAGCACAAATTATTGCAGAACCAAACTGCTAGGGCAAAGAAAAAGCAAGTCCAATTGAAGTGTGCATTAACCCCTTCAGGACCAGCCCCATTTTTTTCAAATCTGATGTCACTATATGTGGTAATAACTTTGGAATGTTTTTACCTATCCAAGCGATTTCTGAGACTGTTTTCTCGTGACATATTGGACTTTGTTAATGGAAAAATGTGGTCGATAAATTCATTGCTTATTTGTAAAAAAACACCATAATTTAGAGAAAATTTGCAAAAATTATGATTTTTCTAAATGTATCTACTTGTACAACAGATAGTAATACCACCCAAAATAGTCACTAATTAACATGTCTACTTTGTGTGCATCGTTTTTTTTAATTTAAATGTTTTTATTCATTTTCAAACAAAAACATAACAAAAATAAAAATACAGACAAAACAAAGGAACATAAAATACAAGGTATAAAGTACACAATACAAAATATAAAACTCCGAAAAGCCATAAATACATAATCTGAGTGTTATTTACATAGAACTGTACATTTTTTCTGTAATAACGTCTTACATAGAGCAATAGCCGCTGTATGACCACGAATTGGTTACTGAACTACAAGGAAGAAAACATTTGTTATATCCTGTGACAACCCTATCTATATCAAGTTACGAAATACTTTCCACTGATCCCAGATAGAAACAAAAGTGTGCCTAGTGTGAAGCTCCCAGTGTGAAATTTCTTCAAATCTGTATATCTCTTCAATCTTATTAAGCCATTGTTCTAAAGTTGGTAAATTGTCTGAACGCCAGTATTTGTGTATAAGTAATCTTGCCACAATCAGCATCTGTCTAAATAAAAGTGCTGACTTCCTCCCCAAGTTCCTGGGGAAAAGGGCAGGCAAAGGCAATTTTGGATGGGGCACAATATCTGTACCACAAACAAAATTACATTTCTCAAAAATCTCCCACCAAGATTGTATCTTCTTGCATGACCACCAAATGTGGTAGTAAGAACCCACCTCCTCCAAACATCTCCAACATACAATGGATGTGTCCGGAGCAAAATGAGCTATTCTATCCAGTGTTTTGTACCATCTTGATAGAATTTTGTAGCCGTTCTCCTGGATTCTTACACATCCGGACACGTTATGTGGAGTGCGTAAAAGAAGCGAAACTTTCTGCTCAGTAAATTGTTCTCCAATATCTGACTCCCTCTGTGGCACAAATCTTGGGGTGGAGACTACAGACTAATACGATAACCTTTTATATAACAGAGATGATGTTACTTGGGTATAATGGATTTGTAAGAATGGTTTCAAACCAGGAAAAAGACTGCCTAAACAGTGCTAATTCATTTATCTTAACCATATTGTTCTTTAAATAAACCTGAATAGGAAGATGTAACGGTGATATATCTAGCTTCCGAGCTAAGGACAGAGGCTGTCCCTGAGGATCTAGCAAGTCCGTGACAGGCAATGTCGAAGACCTAGTCTGTCTCGTGGTACCATCTCTCAGTGTCAGGGGTGCGCTCTCCACCAGATCCCGTATCTGCAGCTGGGGGGGATGGATCAAAGTGAGTACTATATGAACGGGCAAACCAGCGCCAAGCCAACCAAGTAGCCTTGGTGATTTGTTTGGTAATGGGCCTGTCTTCAAGTTGTTGAGGAGGCACAAATAGCAATGCTCTAAATGTCATGGGTGCCATCTGTTCCTCTATCGCTAACCATGTCTTATGTACAGGCACCCTCACCCAATCCACAATACGATCAAGATGGACCGCCCTGGAGTATTTTTCCGGGTCAGGAAGTCCTGTGCCCCCCTGTCTTTAGGAGCAGAAAGTAATGATCTCGCTTTTTTGCCTTGCCATATAAAGCGAGACATCAGCCGTCTTATGGAATGAAAAAATGACTTTGGGACTACAATAGGCAGAACTTTAATTTAGGCATTATCAGTATTTTTCCTCCCAAACCAAGAAAGGAGTGGAACGTCTTATTTCTGAATGGCAGATTGTAAGGTTTTCAACATTGGGATATAGTTCAATCGATACAAATGTGATAAATCCCCATCTATCTTAACCCCTAAAAATGTAAGTTGTTGCGAGCTCCAATCAAAAGGAGAATTTGGAGACTTCCGGTTCCGGCGCTGCCATGTGAGGAGGGTGGAAAAGAGCTCTCCAGACCTACGGGACAATAAATCGACTACCGTAGCCAGCAAACACGCCACTGAGACCGGGAAGTGCAGCCAGCAACCTCACGGGCTACGACGGGCGAGTACAGAGAATCCCGACATTGACAACAGCACCCCAGTGCTTGCCACAGATCCTCCGGAACGGCCCAGAAAACGGGTAGGGAGGCACGGTGGTACTCTGCCCACACAGCATCGGAGGCGGTAAGACACGGAAGCCCGACAGATAAAGACCGGGAGCAGCATCTAGATCACGGTACCGCGGTCTAATCATTTTGGCGCCAAAGACCCGGGGCAGTGCAGGGAGAGAGAGGTCGCGCCATCTTGTGCCTTCATACCGCCCAGACCACGCACTGCTGCAGCTTCGACTGCAAGAGATAAGCCGACCCTGATACCTACAGAGACCCACACATAAAGAAGGTCATCGCACATTAACTACCTACCTATCATAATGCCGCCGATCACTCGGAAAGACAAACAGGCAGTGAGTCGTCCGTCCTCAGGCCAAGAAGATTCAATGTCGGATGAGGACGGGGGGAGGGGACCTCAACGAAGATAAACTACAGAAAACTGGCCATGGAAGTAGCCAAGCGCATCACCCCTGACATACAGGACACCCTGGCCACTACTATATCGGCCTCCCTGAAGGCGTTGCAGCATGATGTTGTACAACATGGCAAACGCCTAGATGAAGCAGAGCAGAGAATCTCGATGCTAGAGGACGATGCAGCAGACACACATGGCACACTACAGGAGCTGGTAGCCGAAAAACAAAAGATGCTGGCCAAAATCGATGACCTAGAAAACAGATCGCGACGAAACATCGTCCGTGTGGTAGGGATACCAGAGTCAGTGCCGGCCACACAATTGAAACGCATCTGTGAATACGATCTACCGAAGATACTGAACATGGAAAGTCCATGCAAAGTGGAAAGAGCACACAGAGTGGGACCTGACAGACAGAAGTCGACACAGCCCCAAGGTCAAACGCAGAGGGCCCGACAAGTCATAGTCCGCTACCTAGACTACTCCGACAAAGAAACGCTACTGCGAATATACAAGAACAGAAGGGGGCCGGTGAAATTAAATGGAATCACAGGCCGTATACAGAGAACTGCTCACTGTTCCAGGGTCTACTGCAGCAGATAACAACTCTACAAGAGGGAACGCACAGCAGAATGCATCGCATCTGAAGGGACAACCACCAAAAGAAAAAAGACTGCCGCAGACCCCATGACACGGGTAGTGCCTACCCAAAGCCAGCCGCTGGTTGACTACTCGGTTGACGAGAGTCGTGAGTACCGCAGATGATTGACTTTAGAAATGTTTTGTCTGACAGGGAATATATGTAACACTAAACGTTACTTTGAGCTAAAATACGGTTGCCAGTGTAAACTAGACATATGTACTAACATGTAGCCTGGTGATGTGATGTTAATTCCTACTAAACGTGTTATGCTGCTTAGGACATGCCTAGGAGTAGGTTAGAGAAAATCACATGGCAGAAAAAAAGAGAAGTCCTGAGTAATACTGAAGAGGAGAAATGGGTTTCTCCAAGGGCAACGGTGGGAGTTAAATTGTTGGTTAATAGTTGGGTTTTACGGTTGAGTGGTAGTTGTATTAAGTTAATTAGGTCAAAATATGTGGAGCTCAGATCCCTCATCTATGCCCTATCACAATATAACATCACCTATGGGACACGAGAACATCGTCCGCTATCACAGACACATACCATAAAAGTCCTTTATGAAAGTAGTGACGTGGAATGTTAAGGGGCTCTTGTCCCCACACAAGCGGTCAATGGTCCTACGAAATCTTGGTAAACTGAAGGCTGACCTGGCCTTACTACAGGAAACGCACCTGGAAGAAAAATATTTTTGTAGAATGCGCAAATTCTGGGTGGGACATGTTTATGGTTCCCCGGCAATTCCCCAAAAAAAAATGGGGTGCTAATTTTAATAAACAAAAATTTTGCTGCCACTTTGCGTTCGAAATATACAGACTCGGAGGGGCGCATGTTACAAATCTTACTAGACACGCAATTGGGGGATGTTAGTGTATATAATATTTATGCACCCAACACAAACAACCGCACCTACTTTCAGAACCTACAAACTACACTGCTAGCGGACACTTGTGCACTGAAGTTAGTGGGGGGGGACTTTAATTCAGTACAATGTATGGACGAAGATAGGAAAAGAAGTGCGCAGGCGTCGGCACTCGCCACAGACGGCATTCTGCCTGAATTCTCTCAAGCCACGCAAATAACGGATAGCTGGAGATATAGTATCCTGACGACAGGGAATACACCTACTACTCCCCATACCATAAATCCTGGTCTAGAATAGACTACATTTTCTTAAGCCGACAGTTCTTGCAACGTGTAGAACAGGTAGACATCACTGACATGATCATATCTGACCATGCGCCAGTGCGACTGGTGCTGACAGATGCACATACCAGGGGAGAATTTGTTCAGTGGAGATTCCCGGCCCACCTAGCAGAAGATGATGACTTTCAGCAGCGGATCAAGGGGTGGTGGTTAGAATATGCGACGGATAATGCGGAGCACACTGCAGATCAGGCGCTGTTTTGGGAAACGGCTAAAGCTGTCTTGAGAGGGAGGCTCATCTCGCACGTCACGGCAAGCACAGCAGAAATGTAGAGAATGTAGCGAATGGCATATTCTGCCTTTCTAGCCAATCCAGTCACGGATAAAAAGCTTAAATGGATAGAGGCCAGAAGGCACTTTGAAACATGGTTGGACAATAAGGAAAGGTTTGGGAGATCAATTTATGAGGCCAAACTTTTTCGTTTTGGAAACAAAGCTGGAAGGATGCTGGCAGGATTGTCTAGAGGATTTAGACCACACACACACGCATATCACCAAATTGAGGGACCACGAGGGTAGAATTCATTCTGATCCTGGGAAAATGAATGCCGTGTTACAGGCTTTCTATCAACAGCTGTACGCATCCACAAATGTACCTGGGGACACACAGGGCAGCCAGTTTTTAACCAACCTCACCATGCTTACTCTAGACCAGGGACAATTAGCGGATTTGAATGCACCAATAACATTGGAAGAGTTGCAACAGACTATAAAATCATTACCAACTGGGAAGGCGCCGGGACCGGATGGTTACCCGGCGGAATTCTATAAAATCCTACAAGAACAAATAACACCGACGCTATTAGCATATTTCAACTCACTATTGCAGGGTGGGGCCATTCCTGCAGCAGCAAATACGGCTTACATAAAGGTGCTGCCCAAGACGGGAAAAGATCTGTTACTACCAAGCTCATACAGACCCATATCCTTAATAAATCAAGACCTCAAATTGGTCTCCAAAATAATGGCAGACAGACTAGCCCAGCTGATGCCTCTCTTGGTGGGGAAATCACAAGTGGGGTTTATTAAGGGTAGATCGGCAGTCACGAACATTAGAAAAGTTCTGGGAGTCATGGACGGGATAGTAGCTCAGCCAAAGTCACACAGCCAATCGGCGCTAGTACTGCTAGATGCTGAGAAAGCATTCGATAATGTTGAGTGGCGGTGGCTAGACATGGTCCTAGATAAATTCAACATACAGGGGGCTTTTAGGGTCTACCTGAAAGCACTATATGATAACCCTACGGCAGCTGTCTGCACGCCGGGCATTAGATCAACCACGTTTAAGTTGCATAAAGGCACCAGACAGGGTTGCCCATTGTCGCCGCTCCTATTTGATCTAGCATTGGAACCATTGATACAGGTCTTGGAACATGGGCAGGTATATACTGGTATTCGAGTGGGAGAAGTGGAAGTTAAAACTGCGGTTTTTGCAGACGATATTCTGCTGTTCCTTTCTCACCCGTCCAGACATCTGCCTAAAGTCTTTGAAGTGATTCAGGAATATGGGCAATATGCGGGCCTTAAAATTAACCCACTCAAGAGCGAACTTTTAGGTTTAACACAACATAATCACGCAGCAGATGGAAACATCCAGCAACTGGGTATAAAAATTGCGAAATCGCAGATAACGTATTTGGGGATACGGATAGGGCGGACCCCGGGAACCTTATACCGCCTTAATTATGAACCCATCTTCCACAAAATAAGGCTAGAACTGCAGAGCTGGAGGGCATTGTCGCTCTCCATGTTCGGTAGATGTCATCTAGTCAAAATTATATCCTTTGCGAGGCTATTGTATCCATTGCAAACACTGCCTATTTTGCTGAAGCACAAAGATGTCAATGCCTTTAATTCCGACATAACAAAATTCATATGGTTAAATAAACGCCCCAGAATATCGTTGCTAAAATTGCAGGGATACCATTGGCAGGGGGGAGTGAACAAACCACACTTGAGGGGATATAACATTGCTAGTCTTTTCCGGCATGTCCTGGACTGGATACATAAAACGAACTACTACTCCAATCACGACTTAGAATCAGCACTGGCGGGAAAATGGGATCTACGAGCTTTATTGCACACAAAACGTACACATCTCCCACACAGTGTTAAATCTTCAGTTATATTACGCGACACTATAATGTGCTGGAAAGAGGTGAGGAAAAAGCAGGGCCTCTCTTTTCAATTGTCTAAATACTTACCCCTATGGTCGCATATACAATTCCCGGCAGGGATGTCCAGTAGCCTATTTAGGACATGGAAACAAAATGGGATAGCCACAGTGAAACATCTGTTGCATGCGACGCAACCGAGATTAAAGACGTTGCCAGAATTGGGCAGTGAATATGGGATCCAACAAACGCATTTTCTGCAATATATGCAGGTTAGAACGTTCTGTACCAAGCTGGTGGGAAACTTAGAAAAGGAAATTGTTGATAACCCGTTTGACACACTAGTAGGAGAAGATCCACATAGGAAATCTTTATCGATATTATATCAGACAATGAAAGATATTTATGTGCAAGTAGAACAAAAAAATCAATTTCCTTACTGGAGACGTATTTTTAAAACACCAGAGGTAAATGCGCAAATACTAGAGGGATGGAAAACAGTGAGGAAACATGTTATAAATGAAGTGTGGAGAGAGACGCAATTTAGGCTGATGCATGCAGCCATTTATGCTTTTAACATACCGCCAAATGTTAGAGACCCAGATCAGTTACATTCCTGTCCAAAGTGTGCCCTGCCACGCACGGACCTATATCATGGTATTTGGTTGTGTTCTGCCACTCAGGGATACTGGTCAGAAATAATAAGATACACTATGAAGCTCTGGGAAAGATCTATACCACTGAATCCTACACTTCTATTATTTCATTCAACAGCGTCAATAGACACTGAAGTGGAGGGGGCCTTGCAACACATACCTCAGCTAGTACACATAATAATACTTATAGCCAAAAGGTGTATTCTGAAAAATTGGCTGGAAACTAATGCACCGACACTGGAACAACGAATTCAACAACTACAAAAGTACCTATATTCAGATAGGAATGAGGCCTTGTTAGATAAAGAGCGAAAAACTGCAAAATGTAAAAAAAAATGGAAACAGTTCTTGGTACAAATGTCTGTCACGGACATAGAAAAAATGATGGCGGGTTTCCAGCACACTAAATGGTACCTTACCGAAGACCTTAAGGGGACCTTGGGGAAACTGAAGGTTACAATGCCAAGAAATTAGACAGAAACACATAGGATAGAGGCATGAACAGGGACAGGAGAGGAAGAGAGAGACAAGATACTAATTAGAATACCACAGTTGTTAGGGTTAACTGTTTACAAGTTTTATTGTATAATCTGCAATTGGAATCATACTGCGTTTTCAATGTAATTGGTTGTGATTTTTCAACAAATGTAATGATATGTATAAATATGTATCTTCAGCAGGGTATGGGCAATGTCATACCTTGTTTCTTGTAATTGTACAGAAATACTCAATAAAAAGTTTAAAAAAAAAAAAAAGGAGAATTTGCTGCAATTTTTGTGGTAATATTAGTCGGTAGATTAAAGCCAACAGCCTGCGACTTACTAGGGTTTACTTTAAAGATAGATAAGCCACCATACTCCAGAAACAGATTGTGGATCTGGGGGAGAGCTACACCTGGAATAGCATCGGGGAGAGTGGGCAGCTTTGTCTCGTGCCGTTTGAAATCTGAAAAGGTGACGACAATAAACCATTAATGGACAGAGATGCCGAAGGGTTATCATACATTGCAAATATAGCAGATATTAAGGCGGATGGAAACTTGAACTTGTGGAGAACCTTTTTCATGTAGCCCCAGCTAACCCGATCAAAAGTCTTTTCGGCTTCTGTTCCTGTGTTTTGCTTTGTCGTGCAAGATATAGGAGATGGAGGACCTTGGCTGTGTTATCTTTCCCCTCTCTATTTTTTGTAAAGCCGACTCGATCAGAATGGATCAATTTAGGAAGGATATTGGTCAATCTATTCGCTACCATTTTAGCCATCAATTTCAAATCTATATTAAGCCATGAAATGGGCCTATAATTAGAAAAAAATCGATAAATCTTTACCTTCCTTTGGGGTCAATGAGATATAAGCGTATGTCATAGAAGTACTGTAGTAAAGGGGCACCCCAGCAATTCTAAGTTACAAATAGATAAAAGGTGAGGGAGTAATATTGATTCAAAAGCAGCGTAATATGTAATAGGGAATCCATCAGACCCCG
This sequence comes from Rhinoderma darwinii, assembly GCF_050947455.1. NCBI lineage: Eukaryota > Metazoa > Chordata > Amphibia > Anura > Rhinodermatidae > Rhinoderma > Rhinoderma darwinii. Next base: position 95,946,534 of record NC_134693.1, on the reverse strand, counting down.
GGCTCTTCCCTTTTGGTGTGTTTTTAATGGCCGCCCCAAGCTCCGATACTGTAAACGGGCTAGCTAGAAATTCAGCTTGTTCAACAGTGAGAGATGGTAAATCTAAAGACGCAAGAAACGCATCAGTCTTCCGTTGTCTATCTAAAAGTGTATTAGTGTCAGAGTTTGATTCCAAATTATATAATTCAGTGTAGAAAAGTCTAAACTCTTCTGCAATATCTTTTGAAGAGGAGATCATATGCTCAGTCGATGTCTTAATTATGGAAATAAAACTGAGCAGATCTTTTCCTGAGTCTCTGCATCATGAATTTAGAGGCTTCATCACCGTGAGCAAAGAACTTCTGTTTGGAATGTAAGGGCCTGTTCACACGGAGTATTTTGACAAGCTTTTTGGAGCGGAGACCACTCCGCAAAACTCGTCAAAAACCGGCCGAAAATGTCTCCCATTGATTTCAATGGGAGGCGGGGGTGGTTTTCTCCCGTGAGCGGTAAAACCGCCTCATGGGAGAAAGAAGGAACATGCCCTATCTTCGCGCGTTTACGCCTCTGACCTCCCATTGACATCAATGTGAGGCAGAGAGAGCGTATTTCGCAAAGTTTTTTGCCCATAGTACTCAATGGCCGCTGGCGAAAAACGCGGCAACCGACTTGCAGTAAGGACAAAATTTGCCTCAAAATCCCAAACGGAATTTTGAGGCAGAATTTTCCTCCTGCAAAAAACTGTGTGAACACAGCCTAAATAGTATTTGCAGATATAGCGTTCAGTATATTCTTCAATTCAATCCTAAGAGCCTGTGTCTGCTGCTGTGATGCTAATGATTTTTTTATGCAGACCTTCTAACTTCTGTATCTGAGCCGTCAGTGATATCTGTTTGTCTCTATGTTTTTTTAACCCTTGATCCCAAGCAAATAAGATGTCCCCTAATGTATGCCTTATGAGCGTCCCAGAGGACCTGCGGCAACACCTCAGGGGTAGCATTTAATTGAAAATATTCCTCCAATAAAGAAGAGAAGTGTTTTTTTTATTGTCGTCTGACCCTATAAGCATCTCATTCATGCGCCACTTCGGGGACTTTTGCAAGCCATTAGGTATTTGAAAGGACAGAAACACAGGGGAGTGATCTGAATGCAGCTGGACCCCTATAGCAGCTGCAGAACAATACTGTAAATGTTCATGAGAGAGAAATATATAGTCAAGACGATGATATGACTTATAAGCAGCTGAGTAGAAAGTATCCTCAACAGCAGAGGGAAATAAACTTCTCCATGCATCTACCAATTGTGAGTTATGCATTGCTCGTTTCAATTTACTCAAGGCCCTGTAAGATAGCGGATCACCTAGCAGAGGACTCTAGCAAGGGATTTAATGTCACATTCAGATCACCTCCCACAACCACCACCCCCTCCTTAAAGGATTCTAATTCAGTAAGCATGTCTAATAACCAAGAAATTTGGTCAAGATTAGGGGCATAAATATTTGCAAATGTAAAGAGCTGTGAGCCAATTTTCCCTTTAAGAAATAAATATCTGCCACACGGATCCTGCGCATGTGCAACATAGGAGAAGGGCACACCTCTCTAAAACCCAATACTCCCACCTCTCGCTGCTGCGCTATTTGAGCCATTATGGAACCACGTTGGGTAACATGAGTTAGACAAGTTAGGGTAATGGTTAAATTTAAAGTGTGTTTCCTGTAGAAATAAAATTGAGTAATGTCGTTTTTTCAGCAGCGAGATAATCTGTCGTCGTTTAGATGGAGAATGAAACCCCTTAACATTGTAAGAAGCAACCGTTAAATCAGCCATGTAATTAGTGTAACAACAGCACAAGCCATTCCTCCATTAATATGAATGTCAGACATACACAGTTCATGGATGTAGCTTCCCAGGTAACAAACATACCAGATTAAACCAGAACATCATGTCGTAATACTTTCCCATTTCAAAGGACTAATATTATCCCTAAGAGAAGGAAAAAAGGGAGGGGGGGTTGTGTATCCAAACGGTTCTTCCACCGTACCTCTGAGAGCTCACTCATTAAAGTTAGAATGGTATATAGCCTAACCACTATCCTTACTTCTCGAACACCCACCATATGCATAACATGATTATATATCAAAGGGAATGAGTGAGCAGTCCGGTAACAATGGTTAATACAGATCAGAAAGCCTTATATAATTCTCAACTAGCCTAGACACATACACAGGAACAAGTGCAACAGTTATGTATCTATGAACGACAGCCAGGAATGAGATCAAAGTGAAGTCCAGCAAATAAGGCCTTAACAAGTTAGACTAAGAAACTCGTCCAAGCATGTATCTCTTCAAGTCTCCTCACGGATCAGTCGTTTCGGAGCCAAGCGGCTGGCACGTTTTTTTCGACCGCTGTTGTTTCGGGGAGCTTATCGATTCCCAGGGAGCAATAGGAGTCACAGCAGGGAGAGCGGTTAAATCTCAATTTTCAATAGGAAGTGGCGCGATATCCAAATGGTGAAACACTTCCTGCAAGTCCTGAAATTTAGAAATCGAAAGCCTACGACCATTGTAGATGAAAGAAATCCCAAATGGAAATGTACAGCGGTAAGCTATTTTCTTATTCCTAAGCCAATCCGTAAGTGGCTTCATCATTCTCCTTTTCTGTAGCGTTATGGAGTCCAAGTCTTAGAATAAAGCAATAGGTGCACCATCGAACACAAGTGGAGCATGCTCTCTGGCTCCAGATAAAACGAAGTCCTTGTCTCTAAAGTTGAGAAAGCGACAAATTACATCACAAGGAGGATCAGAGGGTTTTGGCTTCGGGTGGAGCGCCCTGTGTGCCCTTTCTATAATAAAGATAGGAGGAGAGTCTATGCCAACTGCCGCACGACAAATCTGCTGCACCGTATCCAATATGGCATCAGAAGGAACCGATTCTGGAATGCCACAAGCGGATGTTGTTCCTCCTACACCTATTTTCTTGGTCTTCCAAGGCAATATATAGGGTGTTTAAATGATCTTGGCACGTGGAGAAACTCTCGGAAGCTGCTGCATTAAATTCCAATATGTCGTTTCAATCATTTCCACTCTCTGGCTAATATGTTTAAATTCCTCCTTTATATTAGATAGCTCTTGTACTATTGGTTCTAGGGCTTTATGGAGTACCTGCTTGAAGAAGGACCTGGAAAGAGGAAGATCTCCGGTCTTCAAGGTCTCCTCTGCTCCACTCTCCCCCTCCGATGCTTTAGCATGTTGCTCTGCGCCACCTGCAGGTGAGGCAGGCGCCATCTAGGATCCGCTAGCTGCTGCCACCGCCGGCCGTTTTTTAACTAATTTGTCCAGGTCGTCTTGCGATCCAGCAGGTCTTAGAGATCCAGTATGATCTCTGGGCTTTCCCCAACTGTACTTCACAATTTCCAGGAGTGCCAGGCTATCGAAAGCATTCTGATAGAGGTCAGTGGATCTACAGAGCTCAGCAGCACACGTCCATGCAGTCCGGCCGCTAGCTCCGCCCCCCTTCATGCATCGTTTTTTTTGAACGTCCTTTTATTTTTCTAGGACGTTACAAGGCTTAGAACTTTTGAAAGTTTCTTGAAAATGTGAGAAATTGCTGCTAAAGGCCATTTTTTCAGGGACCAGTTCAGTTCTGAAGTGGCTTTGAGGGACCTACATATTTGAAACCCTTACAAAACACCCCATTTTAAAAACTGCACCCCTCAAAGTATTTTAAACCGCATTCAGAAAGTGTTTTAACCCTTCAGGCGTTTCACAGGAATTAAAGCCAAGTAGTGGTGACATTTACAAATTTAATGTTTGTTTTTTTGCTGAAATTCATTTGTAATAAAAAATGTTCTGTAACACAAAGTTTTACCAGATAAACGCAACTCAATATGTATTGCCCAGATTGTGCAGTTTTTAGAAATATCCCACATGTGGCCTGTGTGTGTTAATGGACTGAAGGACAGGCCTCAGAAGCAAAGGAGCACCTAGAGGATTTTGGGGCCTCCTTTTTTTTAAATATATATTTTAGGCACCACGTCAGGTTTGAAGAGATCTTGTGGTGCCAAAACCGTGGAAACCCCAAAAAGTGACCCCATTTTAGAAACGACACCCCTCAAGGAATGTATCTAGGGCTAAAAAAAAATTAAATGTATTTTAAATAGTCTGTAAAAATGCAAATAATTTTTTTTTCTGGAAAACAGAATTTTCTCATTTTTACAAGGAATAAAGAAGACAAAGCACCACAACATTTGTAAAGCAATTTCTCCTGATTACAGCAATACCCCATATGTGGTGATAAACTGTAGACCCACAGCAGGGCTCAGAAGTGAAGGAGCGCCATTTGAATTTTGGAGCGCAGATTTTGCTGGAATGGTTTTCGGGTGCCATGTTGCATTTGCAACGCACTGGAGGGACCAAAACCGTGGAAACCCCCCAAAAGTGACCCCATTTTGGAAACTACACCCATCAAGGAATTTTTCTAGGGGTATATTTAGCATTTTGACCCCACAGGTTTTTTTCTGAATTTATTGGAATTAGTCTGTGAAGATGAAAATCTACTTTTTTTCTGAAAATACATAGGATTTTCAAATTTTTACAAGAAATAAATGAGAAGAAGCAACCCAACATTTGTAAAACAATCTCTCCTGAGTACGGCAATACCCCATATGTGGTCATAAACTTCTATTGGGACACACGGCAGGGCTCAGACTGGCAGAAGCGCTACTTGGCATGCAGACTTTGCTTGATTGGTTTTTAGGTGCCATGTCGCATTTGCAGAGCCCCTGAGGTACCAGTACAGTAGAAACCCCTGAGAAGTGACTCCAGTTTGGAAACTACACCTCTCAGGGCATTCAGCTAGGGGTATAGTGAGCATTTTGACCCACCTGTGTTTCATAGATTTTTTTTTTTATTTAGGTGGTGAAAATGAAAAATTCAATTTTTCCCAAAAATATGTCCTTTTAGCTCCCAATTTTTTATTTTCATGAGGGATAATAGGAGAAAAAACACCACACAATTTGTTACTCAATTTCTCCCGAGTATGGCAATACCTTATGTGTGGCCCTAAACTGCTGTTTGGGCACATGGCAGAGCTCATAATGGAAGGAGCGCCATTTGGCTCTTAGAGCACATATTTTGCTGGATTAGTGTACGGGCGCAATGTCGCGATTGAAGAGCCCCTGAGGTACCAGAGTACAGTAGAAATCCCTAAGAAGTGACCCCCATTTTGGAAACTACACCCCTCAAGGCATTTATCATTTGCCTGGTCATATGACAGGGCTCAGAATTGAAGAGCACTATGCACATTTGAGGTCTATTTTGGAGATTTTCATAGCATTGACCCACAATTGCAGGGCTCTGGGATCAAATAGTAAAACAAATCCCCAAGTAGTGACCTCTATTTTGGAAACTGCACCCCTTAAGGCATTTTTTTAAAGGGTGTAGTGTGCATTTCGACCTCACAGGGTTTTATTTATGAGGCTATTTCACACACCCTATTTACGGACGTAATTCGGGCGTTTTAGCCCCGAATTACGTTCGAAAATACGGCTCCAAACCAGCAGCAAACATCTGCCCATTCATTTCAATGGGTTTTACGATGTACTGTGCCGACGGTCATTTTTTTTACGCACCGCTGTCAAAAGAGGTCTTCCGTGCTTGGCAGGCCAGGAGGCCATTGTTAAGCCTCTGGTTGCCATAGAAACCACTGGCAACGCATGGATGCCAACAGGCTAGAAGCCACCTAGATGCAAGCGAACACGACACATTAGAGCTGACGACGTAACTGTACATGATTGGGCGGGAAGGGGTTAAGAACCCCACATTTGTTACAGAATAGTTGGCCTTCTGGGCCAGAAAAGAAGATAAATATGTTGCTTTCCTTAAGGAGGCTCTGTCACCACATTATAAATGCCCTATCTTCTACATAATATGCTCGGCTCTGTAATGTAGATTTCAGCAGTGCTTTTTATTTAGAAAAACGATAATTTTTGACGGAGTTATAACCTATTTTAGCTTTATGCGAATGAGTTTCTTAATGGACAACTGGACTTGTTTTACTTTTTGACCAAGTGGGCGTTGTGGAGAGAAGTGTATAACATGTGTATAGCAGTAAAACACGCCCAGTTGTCCATTAAGAAACTCATTAGCATAAAGCTAAAATAGGTCATAACTCCGTCAAAAATGATCGTTTTTCGAAATAAATAGCACTGCTCTAATCTACATTACAGCGCCGATCACATTATGTACAATATAGGCCACTTATAATGTGGT